>NW_020211938.1:0-22083 GCF_003070985.1 Temnothorax curvispinosus | reverse complement strand
GTCTTTTACGGAGAATGAGTGGATTACTGGATTATTTGAAAAAGAAAAATCATCCATTATGTCTTTTATCTACTTAGAATCCGTAGATCCACTTTGTTTCTCTTAACGAAAATTTACATAAATTCTCATTCAAAAATGTCATTAATACTCTGTCTTGATTATAAAATAAAACTCGTAATTTTCTCTCTTTTAATCTACCGTTGTTACGTTCCGAGATGACGGAACGCTTCGCTGAAACGGAGTTTGTATCGGATAACAAAGGTTTCTCGATCGTCCATGAGTAATAATTCTCGGAGGACGATAACCTGGCAGAGATTGGAAACGTGCGCGCGCGCGAGGTTTTCGAGACACCCAGTGCAGTGACGTAGAACGCCATAAACAGCTGAATATATAATATATTGTCGCGCCGTCTGGTATCAGTCGCGTTATCTCACCCGATAACAGCTCTGTAAAAGATAATCAGCGATCACGAACTGTCGCGTTATCGCTGTTATTCAATGCGGTGTACGAACTGCCTGCGTGCGCTTTATTAAAATATTTTCAATTGCCTAGGCTAATAGACTCGAGGATATCGCGTCGATCGCAATGATAATCGCAGAAATATGTCTCAGAAATAGCTGATTATTTTCTTCATATCAAGGATACTTTATATATCATTATTGACAGAAATCTGATCTGTCTCTGTGGAAAAATATTGGCGGTTATCTCGCGATGGCGGGGGACACGGGGTTACATCGTGTTACCATCGTGAAAATGCTATTGTAACGAAGTAACCGTGGAAAAAAACCCATCAGAGAAGCGGGATTTGCTTATTTTTCCTGTCGAGCTTTTTTTTTATCCTTGAGGTTACTGTTTCCGTTCAAAAGACAGCGTTCACGTTTTACGTATACGCGAGTTCCGATAAAAATAGATTATCGCTGGCAAAGATTGGGGTCTGGAAATAAACGCGGAGATCTCGTGAGAGAGAGAGAAGGAGAACCTTTGAGATCCGGAGAAATTCCGCTTGTTTTTTGATTCGGCCATCGATTATTGATCTTTATAACTAAATGCTTGCTAGATCTGCTCGACAACGTATTGCTCGATTTATACATCGCGAAAACAATTTAAATAACCCGCGAATGAGAGCATTGCATATTTTAACCAGGAACTGAAATAAAATTTCCAGCGAGCTCTCGATTTTTAGCATTGCAAACATGGGAAATGTTTAGCTTCACGTATAAGAATAAGAATAACGTGTGTAATCGAGATAGTTTACATATGAATTTTGTATTGAATTTAATAATGTCACAAATTTAATCAATTTAATAATTTTATCATTTAAATAAAAAGTATTGTATTTCTTGTTAATCTTCATTTCGACAAATCATTCGTTGCAGTTAATCCATTATCGAGATTTCATTTCTCTGGATGATGTTATAAATTATCTCGAAACTCGAAATCAACTATATTTCTCGCGTTTGTATCTACGTTATTCTTCGCTGTCATTCATCATTGGGGGTTTACAACGAACGGATGCTCGCGCGTGCTGACATCAGTATCGTTTTTCTTAATGGAAACCAAATCTCGCAAATGGACGTAGTTCCATGGCAATTTAATTTTTTATTATTATACTTTGTGGGATGCTCTGTTGTACTTGTTCTAAAAATTTTCAAACGTTTAAAGTATTGCTAACGTCAAGTTTTAGTTATTTACTTTTTACTTCACGAAAACCTAGTACTGATTTAATAAATTAATTATAATCTGACCTTAAATCACTTTTATCTCTTGAAATATGTAATTCATGATCCCGCGTTTATTACGTGTAAGATATTGCGTCAGCTCGAGCACTATTTCCGTAATATTCCATACTATACAGATTCCACCGACTTTCTCGTTAAAGATTTGCGAGCAAATCTTTCCGCGATTCGTTCTCTATATCTCATATTCTCACTCAAGCTCGTATCAATAATGGATTGACGGTGGTAAATGGAGGAGAATGAGATCGCGGTTCTCCTAGTCCGACGTTCACCGGCTCGAAACGCTCAGAATTAAACCGAACGTGATCCGTTGGGTTGTTTGCGAGAGAGCATCTCGTTTCGCGAACGTTAAGCACGTACGTTACGTCAGTCAGTTTCCGTGCGGCAACGTCAGTTGCGATCAATCATGCGGCAAGAGGCGACGGCAGATACGGCGACTGGCCTGTTTGATGACCGGCCAAAGCGCTCGCGCGCGCACTCACGTTCGCGTATACGTGCGACAAGGAGCTAGGTCGAGACGTTCGGGGAGGAGAAGGGCGAACCAGAAAGAGACTTTGTTCTCATATTCATGCGCCGGGCGTAGCGTTCCGCGCGTCGTCTACCCCTATATCGAAACAGATCGAAATCAGAGGCGATAAACGCGCCCGAGTAGCGAGATTCAGGTATCCGAATAGGAAATTTTTTTCGAGGCTCCGTCCACGTTTGCGAAGATAATCCCTTCGCGTATCGAGACACGTTATCCCCGGACAAATTTAGTCGTGGGTGAAACAACGATTAAACCTAAAATCGAAATGAAAAATGTTTCATCAGGTGCGACAAAAAAAATGTAATATTATAAAATGTGAACGTTCTAGAGATATTAAATAAAAGTGGCTTCAACACCAAATTTGTCAAACAATATGTACACTATTTTATTAAGTCATTAATTTTTGATTATTTGAAGATAAAGATTACAAATTAGAGACAACGAATTATGTAGATAGAAATATTGCTGTAAGCAGTTCTGTCGGTCGAATTAATCGTCGGGTTTGATCAAAGTCGCTCTAACCGCGCAACATCACGCTGACAGAGTTGAACATAAATATTAACAAGATCCCGCTCGATGACCGAGAACCGTCAATATTTATTTATTCTGTGTCACGTGAATATATTATTCACATATCACGGGTCGCTATTTATCCATTAAAAAATGTAATACGAAACTTGTTGATCGCTCCTCCGCCACTCTCGACACTTTTTCTTTCTTTTAGAAGAGAAAAGTGGATCATCCCCATAATTGATTAGACATAAATTAAAAAAAAAAAAAGAAAAGAGAATGAAAAGCGAGAATAAGCTTCTGAATGCTGCTGTAAAGCGTGAATCGTAGTAGGATATAGTGGCGAGAGACAGACAACACACCTCGACGAGTCGCGCGTTTCGCAACTGTCGTTGTTACGTATTGTGAGCGGCCGATCGATCGCGTACAGATAGATACTTCGCTCTCCTGCCCTACGTCATCGGGACGAGTTTCATGTAGGTATATACGGCAGAACGGACAGCGTGTGTACACGACGACGACGACGACGACGTGCCTGTGAAGGGGCTGTACTTTCGAAACAAGGCCACTATACGACGGCCAGCGATACGCACCGTCGTCCAGGGACGTGCGAATTACACACGAACGTGTATTTCGAAAGGATCTCGTCGAACGCGAGTCAAACATTCGTCACGTGATCTCTGTTAAACACGAGCGTTCAGATAAGAATTCGTTAGTGTGTTTCCCCGCGAGTGGAGCCAAATTGTTGTATATAAGCATATCGGTCTAGGAATGCGGATTTTTGGAATAGTTGGAGAAAGAGCAGAAGGAAGTAGCTTATTAGCTTAATTTTCCAACGTAGCTTGAAGTGTTTCTGACTCTTTACGATATCTCGTATACGTAACGAGATAATTCTCGGTTGTAGAAATTTAACAATGTTTACGTACTCGAGCGATAAGAAGGACCGAGGGATAAAACTTCGAAACTTCGTTTAGCGATAAGATTACTCGACTTCTTCAACTTTTTTTGGAATGAATATTCCAATCTCTTCACGCGGATACGGAGAGTACTTATTGCTTTATCGCAGGAGGAGGAAACGTACGAGACCGTCTATTTGAATCACTGCCTAGGGGCTCTCTCTCTCGTGCGTTTTAACACTTTTAACTGTGAGTCATCGAAAATAATAAAATTTTATTTCAGCGACAGAAACGGCAGCATAAACATCGTAAATATACATTTTTTCCATCGCCGTACGCGTATTGGTGTAATCGCGTATAACCGCTAGTTACCGTGCATAAAAATACATTCCGATAACGATGTGTATATTTCTGCATCTGTTTGCGCGACGTTAATCTTTTCAATTTTATTAAACGCATAATAGCTGTGCGAATATATTCTAGCGACGCTCAATGATGCTGACGGAGCGTCCGATTAGATTGCCTTTTTTTTTTCTAAAAACCAAACTTAATGTTATCAGATAAAGTGAACGGTGTAACGAGAACTGACTGAGGTTTCATTTGTAACTAACAGAAGGAAATGTCTGTTTAAGGATCGAGATTGCAGACCAACACGTGTGGTTTTCGTTATAAATGGGAAAGTCCGAGAAACCAAGATTGACAAATAAAAGAAAAATTCGAGAAATGAAGATTGAAAAATGTTCCATTTGAATTCTGTGCAAATTTCAACATTATTTGATTTTGAACGGTATTAATTCTGGGAAAATGACCTCTTGGAAAATCGATATGAAGGAACCAAACGCCAATCATGTCACTCTAGAGCACAAGTTTCCTTATACCGCGACTCTCTTCTACCTAAAGTTCTCGTCGGATCTCCTCCCGGTGTTCACGCCGTTTCCGCCTCCCTGATCTTTCAGCGGCGGCGTGCTTTGGCGCTGGCTAAATTGAACGTCCGAAAGCGGCGACAGAAACAAGTTCGTTTACCGGGAAACCGCGAGAATGCCGCGCAGCTGTTCCGAGGAAGAAACCGAGTCGGCGCGGTGCGCGCAACGCGAAAGAGCCGCTACGAATAAATCGCGAGCGCACGCTCGGCACGGCCCTGATCGAGTGTGTGACTAACAACCGCGCGGCCGCCTACGTGCGTGATGCGATGTGTCGCGGTTACGGAAAGAAAGAAAAAGAGAGAGAGAGAGAGACTCGAACGCGCGGGCGCGCGTGCATACGTTTTCCCCCTCGCCCCACCGTCCGTTTCGCTCGCTTCACAACGTTCCTCTTTCTTCTCGCGTAATCTCGCGAGGATGAAGAGACGTCGTCGCCGGTCCTCTCGGCGCTCTATCGGAGCCGTCACGGAAAAGTACCGGTCACACGTCTACCCGGTGGCACTCTATCTGTCCTTCTCCCTCCCTGCTGCCGTACCCCCGTATCTGCTCCGTATGCCGTAGGCGAGGCCTCGGTGACTCGCGCGCGTACACACCGTCATACTACGGGCGGGAGGCGCGGGGAGCGGAGGACGCGTATCTGCGCGCGGGATTGCGTGTCACCGCGAACAGCCGTGACCGAATGATGATTCCTTCCTCGCTCGCTCGCTCGCGCGGCCAACAAGTCGGCCGCTCGTTGGTATGTGTATTATATACGAGTTGTTCCTCTCTCGCGTTCGTCGCCTCCCGTCGCCGCGTCGCCACCGGACCTCTAACCCTCGGGTGCAGAGATGCATTCGACGTACATGTACCGCGAGGCGCCTTACGCAGAGGCGTGTTGATACACAGGCGCTCCGCGCGCGTATATTTTAGCTCCGCAGTTAAAAATAGCACTTGACGGACGAGGATGACGTTTCGTATTTGCAAAAACAGGAGGCGGAGAGAGAGAGAGAGAATCGCTACACGGGATCGCTTTACGGTCGTGGATTATTATCGACGTTTCAATACCGGCGACGCGGTTGTAGATTGGATTTTAGAACGCCGCTCCTGTTTGCCCCGGGACTCGTACGGGACTTCTGTTTTATCTGACAGATTATAGCATTCTGTTCACGATCATCGTGGATACGCGTGTCAAACCTTGACGATTAAATATTGACTCTCGTTAGTCATATTAATTTTCTAGGGTTACCGATATAATCGCGCGGATCATCCAAGTGTTATTTTCGCGCGACATTCCGGGGTCAACGTGAACGCCACGTGCGCCTCGAAAGTACACCGCGAATCGAACTCCGAAACTCTCGTAAACAACACGCTATCGCGCTACTTTGTAGTAATCTCGCTTAATTGAGTTTACAAGCGTGGACAAATCGGTTTCTTTCGGTCCCGCGATAACATCATCGTCCACGCGTTTTTTCGACGGACGAAAAAAGATCCCCGATATCAGGCAGCCACGATATGCTAAACATAGAATTCAAATGAGGGATATCGTGTTTCAAAGTTCGACCCATCACGCTTATCAAATTATTCAAGCGTAATCGTAAAGACGCCGAGAATTCCGGGGCGGGCTGGGGGGCGGTGGACGCCGAAGTTTCGTAAGTTTCCGGATGGTGGTCGGGGAGAGCGTATCCTGGAGCGTATTTCGTTTGACGAATAACGACCGTACGTGAGCGGAAACCCGCGCAGGGTCGAAGACGGAGTCGCTCGACGCGCGCGTACAAAGGCGTCGCGCCAAATGCGCGTAATTGAAGCAAGTATGTATTCCGCTCGCTCGCGACGGGATCGTGACTACGATTAGAGAGGCACCCAGGCGAGTGCAGCGAGACGTACAAATCGCGCGACTTACGATCGGCGTAAGAGAAAAAAGATGCTCGTCCCGCTGCTTATTATGCGCGTTATATCGCGCGTTGCATTCTCGGAATGAGCCGCTCCACTTAATCCTTCGAGACGCGCTGACAATTCTTAGAAGTTTGATCTCGACATACACGCTGTATAAATGGAATGTACAAAAATTACGGAAATTATAAGCCTCGAACGGATTGATATAAGAGTCTTGTCGTTTGTCCATCGAGAGAGAGAGAGAGAGAGAGAGAGAGCTTTGTATTAAAGTTAGAAAAAAAATCCAAGTTCTTGGAAAAATGGGATAAAACATTTATTCCTAGATTTGAGGCGATTTTGTGAAAATTCTGCTTTCGACTTTGATAAAAATATACAAATACCTTGAGACGATTTAAAATTATCAGTCATCCAATTGCGACGTTCTTGCTAGCTCGCGCCGATCACGGGAACAGCGCGAGAAAGAGACACGAGGGGCATGCATGTGGGAACTGTAACGTTGACAGAAAATATATATTATGTGCGACCACGATAAAACGTATAGTGACTGAAAGGAGTAATCGGTCCGCGATACATAAAACATCGGGTAAACGATCGGCGCGTGTCGAAGGCCAATGACGATACGACGCAATACGGTAACGTGGCCGTGTGCCGTGATGATATGTCGTCGTCGTCGCCGTTGTCGTTGCTCGTATGCGACCTGCGTGTTAATCGCCTCGGCTGCTTCTTAAGTGGCTCGCCCGCGAGTAAACATTATCGAAATGCACCGCCTCGTGGCGACGCGCGGATTTTACAACTGTCGCGAATAAGGCCGACTCTTTCGGTGTACCTACGTAGCGATAAGCCCCTTTCACGAAGATGAAATCGATGAGCGGCGATGTTGTCATCTCCAGAAATTTACGTTATTATTTGCATAACAGCTGATAAAAACTTTTTAGTTGTGTCATCGCGACAAAAGTGTCTTCTGAGAAATTAATGGTCTCGCTAATATACTTATCACGGTTAAAATCGCGGGTAACAATTCCGTCAAGTTTCGATACATGATGCAGGTTTTATCTTAAAGCGATAAAGACACCTTAACTTGGATTTCTATTTAATTTTTAACATCGGTTAATTGATAATAGAATATTTTCAGGAACAGGCGTTCTCTACTTGGAGAAGTCAAAGGTCAAATATATTTAACTTCGTTAACGACTAGAAGGTATTTTAGCTTACTGAAAACTCCTCGTCGAGGCACGCGGGGATCCACGTAGGATCTCGCGGAGATCTCGGATTCAAGGTCCATCGAGCGAGCTCGGGAAACGCCGTTACTGACGTAATCTAACGTGCGCGGATAACGATTAACTTCTATTCTCGCCTCGTTCCTCGCAATCGTTTTCGCTACCATTATCGGCACGTCGGCGTCGAGAAGAAAAACGACATTTATTTCTGCTCGCCAATGAAGTCATTGTGCTATAAAGGCGATTATTATAAGGGGGGAAACATTCCGCGCAGATTGCACATGGCAAAAAGTGGACGTGGGCAAGGACAATCTCAACTCACGATAAATTACGATCACTCGCCGTGTTACGCCGCGCGTATCGATCACTTGCACTTTACCCTCGGGGAAACCCCTAACAAGCTCGCTCCCCGAGTCCGTTCATTTTTTTCCAAAAACCGTGTTTCGATTGAAAAAAGAAAAAAAAGAAGGAAAAACGAACGTAACGCATCAAAAGAAACCGCGCTGAATAACTGCGAGAACCTAGCTGTGTTTAAATTCGATTACATTGCGGGATGTCACTATTCTCTACTTTGCGCATTAAAAATAATTTATGAGCTCACTCTACTAAAAAAGGCGCTCGATGACATAGTCATATCTTGAAGGAAAATAAAACAATTATCTATATGTATTCTTTGAAGAAAAAAAACTGAAACGGTACAAAGTAAACAAGTTAAAAGTAAGGAGGCAAAAAGTGAAACTGCATAATTTGCACTTATCCTATATTTACATAATTATTATCTTTTTTTCGCGCAAACTCCTGAATGTCGTGTGAATATTCTTTCCTGAATATCCGCCTCGGAAAGTTCCCAGGGCTTCGATATTTTGCATGTTTACGCTGTTATATATCCGGAAATATAATAAATTAGAGCGTGCATTTGACGGTATATACATTTTCAGGAGCATATGTTGGGCCGTCCATACCGTTGGCACCGACCAACGTCGCGGCCAATGGTGGAGGATCGCCTCTTCGTCCAAGAACGAGTCCTCCACCGCCGCCGCCGCCGAGTCAGGAAGGCGCCAACGACAATTCGCAATCGAATCATCATCAGGTACGCACGAGATACATGTTAATTATCAGCTAGCGCAGCTTCAGCCGGTCCATTAATAGGCGACGGTCCATATTTATACGCGCGCAATCAACGTTTCTGCGCGCCTTCTGGCCTGCTGAACGCCTACGCGAGCGAGTCCATTATAAGCCTGTAATCTTAGAATGCCAACTGAGTGTGACACTTCCTCTTTCAGGGCACGGCGAACGGTCCGTCACCGATGGCCGCCCTAATGTCAGTCGCTGACAATCTGACATCGCCTGAGCCGGTGCCACAGCCACCGAACAATCCCAGTCCTACTAGCAGAAGTCCGCCGACCACGGCTGCGAACGCTCAGCAACGCAGTGCTTCTAGAGGCTCCCAGCACAGCCCGAACAGTTCAGGTAATTGCACCAGTACTTACTGTATTTATCTATATCTATCATCTTGATATGGTCATTCATGTTTATATAGAATACACCTGCGTCTTATCAGATTTATTGAGCGAATCGTACGATTATAGAACGAATTTTTAAAATGTTAAAATCAAACTTCTGGTAAGATTATAACGCAACGTTGAATAACGTCGCAAAAAATTGTGTGAATTTACAGGCTCCTCGGGCAGACGGTCCAGTAGTTCAAGGCAGGTGTCATCGACAACCGTGACGACGTCCTCGGAAGGTGCGGTCGCTCAAGCTGCCGGTGCTGAACCAGTCACGGCGCCGACCCTCAAGTGTACGCTATGCCAGGAACGCCTGGAGGACACACACTTTGTGCAGTGTCCCAGCGTACCGCACCACAAGTTCTGCTTCCCGTGCAGTCGGGACAGCATAAAGAGACAGGGTGCTGGCTCGGAGGTGAGTACCCTGGATATCGCGCATTGGTGTTCTAGTCCTAAATATTCCATCAACGATACTCATCGGTTTTTGTTCTTGTTTCTTGTTTCAGGTTTATTGTCCGAGCGGTGAGAAATGCCCGCTGGCGAACAGTCAGGTACCGTGGGCCTTCATGCAGGGTGAGATAGCTACCATCCTGGGCGAGGATACCACGGGCACCGGGCTCAAAGTCAAGAAGGAGAGAGAAACTTAAAAACCCTCTTTCAATGTCGAATCAGGGCTCAAATTTTCTGTCCCTCTTTGTATAGAGGGGCTGTTATATGGTTGGAACCGTGAAGGGTTTCACCGAGCGCTTTTGGTAACGGTGATAAAGACTCGTTGGCGACACGCGGGAGAGCCAACGAACGACTCGAGCCAAAGACGTTGTCTGGTACGATACGGATTCTCACGAAGTTGTTGACGTCAATGATAAGGGGGGGGGTTATGAAAGGGGAGGGCAAAGAAAAGGGTGGGTAGGGTTGGGGGAGGGAAAGTGGACGATTTGATTTTATTCGAAGCCGACGGGTAATGACGCGTTTTGATAATGTGATCGATGTCGTACGGTATTTTATCTTTTGTGACCGGTTTTGAGAAGAAGTCTTTGGCAAATTGTATACTGGCGGTCGATTGTTCTGCTACATACATGTACATACGGATTTCGTAGAGAGCGGTTGATTAACACGACGGAAGCAGCGCATTATTTTTCGCGGGTTAGAGGAGCAGTGCGCGACGTTGAAAATCGCGACGGCATTTGATGATGCTGATAATTTGTTGCCCGGTTGGGTTTGTACTTAGGCTTGATGCCTTTCTTCATTGTCTCTTGTATCGCGGGCATAATTGCTTGCGTTCTTTTACAACACACACATACACGCACACAGACACACGCATAGACACTACAGACATACATATACATGCAACACACAGACGCATCATGTACACAAAATACCAGAACACGTTTCACGCACACCTCGAAACGGAAACATTGACTTGGTATCGCGAAACGCACGCGATCGCATTGTACTTTATTTTTTTTTTTCGCCCAATCGAATGATTGGAACTCGTGGATTTAATTAATGACTAACGCGAGAGACAAGTATCCGTCTCCGCGGTTATCGCCGCCCCTTTTTCTATTCTTTCGTTTGTATACTCTTTCTACCTATACTCTTCGCTCGTTGTATTATATAATAAACATATGACGGAAATTCGGACCCAGCGCACGGGTTTTCTGTACATTGTGTATATGTGTATATACCTATATTATTAATAAAGCGTATAACTAAACGAATTTTTAACGTTTTTTAAGTGTACAAAAAGTGATCTATATTCGTTTTTGCGTTTTGTCTTATTAAATTATTATTATCCTCTGTCTCTTTTTTCTTTCGTCTCTTTTTTTCTCTTTTCGTTCTTGCGAAGTTGTATGTCGTCGTCTCTTAAAAGGCGCTCTTTGGCGTGGTAGAGACCTCGCGAGGGCACACGTTGCGTTTTACTCGCACTCCTTACAATCGCGCTCGTCTGGTCTTCGGGGGGGGGGGGGGGGTAACAAGAAAAAAAAAGTAGAAGAGTCACGTGAGACACGTGAGCACATCGCGCCATCCAGTCACATCCGTAAAGCGGATTATGTAATATGATAATGTCCGACTGTACAACGTCCACTTTCGCCTTTAGTTTATGCGCTAGACATTAAGTCGAGGGCCTTTTGGTTTTTCATTTTCACCGATGAAAAAGGCACGCCCGTCAAAATAGGAACCACATACTCGCTATGTCTAAACGATAAAAAAAAAACAGAGTGAAGAGGGAGAAAAGTCAGGCAGAGGCACTCGCTGGACGCGCCCGAGGGGGAATCCTTTCCCGCGCGACGATCGAGCGGATCTTCTCGCGGGAAGGGGTGTCCGTTTTTTTTCTTAGGCACGCGCGCGCGCGGGCGGCTCCTTTTGTATATATTTGTACAAAACAGATCGGCACACACGTACACGTACAGACACATACACATACCATAAGCGAAAGGGGAGCGGTTGTCGGAAGTTGTCGCGGGGGAACGAGCGCTTCGGAAAAATAGAAGATTAAAAGGAAAAGAGAGAGACCATTTTTTTTGTGTCGCGCCTCGTGCCGCGGACGGATTTCACCGAGGCTCGAGATATCCTCCGCCTTCTCGTCGACGGTACGCTTCCTCGATTTAGCGGCGACGAGTGATATTTCGAAGCTACGTCTCGCGCGAAGCGGCGTCTCTGCTTAAAGTGCGTCTAAATTTGTAATGTTATTAAGCCGTTAAAGTTACCAGTGTGATGATACCAATATATGTTACGATCGCGCATTCGCGGTCGTGATTCGATTGCTCATGTAATTAAAACTGACGGGTAAAAAGAAGTAAAAAAATCGAGAGACACGGATGCGTTGTGTCCACTTATCGGCGAAAGTTTTAAAGCGATTATTATATCACACAGATTGTTAAATATATTTTATTCCTTTCTTTCAGTACCGAGCGCGAGAAGGGCGTGTATCCCGTGAGATGTGCGTCTCTCGCACCTAATGCCGATCAATTAGACACAAAATATATTGAACAACTGCATGTACGCATGAATATTGTCGATAAGCATGCGTGCGCTCTCCCTAAGTTTTCCTTGCATATTACGTTGATCTTCCTGTGACGCATACGCGCTAACATTGTAAGTCTAGACGCGCTTAAGCGTCGCGCAACAACTGACGACGTAGACGTCGAGGGGAGCGCTCGATAGCAATACTTTTTACAACTGTAACGCGGCCCTCGCCGTCGAGTTCCGGCCGAGGGGGTAGCTCTCCCGTGGAGACAACCCTTGACTTGGCCAGAACCCGGCGGTGGCGGGTCGCGATCTTTCTCACGCATAACATCTGTTCTCTCGCGCGCGCGATAACCCGCGAGCTCGCGCTCTCCTTTTAACGTATTAAATCCGTAATGAATCCTTGTACCGGAGTAAACGGAGAGAGATCCTCTCTCGACAACGGGGGCTTGGTCGTCGCGTGCCGTATCATTCTCCACGTCCGATCATACTTTCCGTATATGTATATCCGTTGTATCTCTCTCTCTCTTTCTATCTTTCTCTCTCTTGGATAATAATTCCGCAGCAGGATCTCGTTTCTCAAGACGGTGCTTTGTCGTACGAAACTCCGCGATACGAATTAATTGGTAATTATCGAGATTGCTTGACGTTATCCCTCCATCTGTCTCCGTTGCTGTCGTCGATGTCATTATTAACGGTCGACCGGGGATGAGCGGGGAATTGGGGCGCGCAGGGAACAAGGAGGTTGCGGAGCGTCGCGACGACGCTCGGGATTACGTTGAGATAATCGCGCAACTCCGCTCGCTTTCCATCCGATTGTCAATTGTCGACGACGACGACGACGACCAAGCCGCCCAAAGTCGCCACGTTCGGCTTTTCTCTCTTCGATGAGGCGCGCACGGAGGGACGCGCGATAGTCCTTCCCCGATCGAAGGCGAAAGAACTCTTACGCTCGTATCGTGATTCGTTCCGTTTGTCTCCTATCGTCCTTCTTTCTGTTTTTCCCCCCTTTTTTTCCTTTCTTCTTGAACGATTCTCGTATAGCTAACGCAGATACACGAAGAAGTCGAAGAGATATGACGAAACAATATGTCGAATAGCAATTGTAGTAGTGGATAATGAAAATTTTCTAGTATACCATACCTCGAGGAACGCGTAACATTGTACTGTTTATCGTATGTATGCAACAAGCAAAAACAAAATATATGTGTTGATGTGAACGAATGCGTTTCTTTTATTCCAACCACCTCCGCACGAACTTTCGCCGTCAAATTGTAGCGTATTTATCCCAGTCTGATATCATGCAGCGAAATGGTTTGACAGCGAAAGTTTACGTAGATTGTAATACGTTTGTTATTTACTCCCTTGTTTCTCACGCTGAGCTTTTATCACGCCGTCGAATACGGCAAACGGGAGGGTCGACCGTGACGTGTCAATTTTCGTCACGTTTTTATTATCCTAGACAGCTTCAATTTTTCATTTTCTATTGTAAGATTTAAAACGGCAGCGTGCCCCTCGTATATTCGCCAATATTTGCGATCTAAATTTAAAAGTCTCTAATGAAAGTGGTCGATTTGGGAAAACGAGACAGAATTTTAGATATTATGATCATCCTCCAGACTTCAGCGATCTCTGCTCCTGAGAGCATTGCGAAATGTGTGTATGCATGTATATACATACATAAATATATGTGTACGTCAGAAAACGTATACAACGACCTTAAGCCCGAACGTTCCGCCTGGGGTCCGCAGTCGAGGGGGAGGCGAAGGGGGGCGAGGGGCCGCGAGCCCTCCCGAACCGTGAAAATCAATGCCAATATTCAGCTGGGGTGGGTGGGATGAAGGAAGGGGGGCGGAACGGGGAACGCAACGTGGCGGAATATTGATCTGTGCACGTTCCAGACGGCTCGGAAGCCACCATCTCCCCGCGCGCGTATATAGCGTTGCGCGATGACTCCGCGCGCTTAAAGCGGATGAGACGTAAATTATTCAACGCCCATGATACATGATATATAAACCACGACGAATGGACCAGGCAAATAAGATCGTTCTTTCTTGAATGGGACTAATTACGCGTGGGGAGCTCCCCCATCGTCTCTGCGAAATTGGGTTAATCCAACGGAAAACTGGAAATGTAATTTTTCTCGAAAGACGCGTATTAAGAATGAAAGAAAACAAATATTTTTGACAGTTCTTTGTATACTCGAAATGTTGCGGTTGTGGCGCAAAAGTTAACGGCGACGGAGATTTTTGATTACGTATCCTTGGGTGCGGCATAAAAAACCAAAACGTGCAGAGAGCCCTAAAAATGCGCAACATAAAGATCATGCGTATCAGTTTAATTTGCAAAAGAAAAAGCTTTTCTCTCTCTTTCCGTCTCTCGGTTCCGTGCGGAATTCGCAAAAGCTCTTCTCGGGTCGCGGCTTTTCTCGCGGCCGAGCTGTCTTTCGCCTTTAAGGGTCAACATTCCCGACCGTTACCATGCACGAAGACCGTTATTATGTTGATAACTCGCCGTAACAGGGTGACGAAAGCCGAGCGCGATAGCGCGTCGCGTAAATTACAACCGCGGTGATTAACGCGAGCCGGCGACGATCGCGCCTTCGCGATCGCGCCCGCCAGATAAAATTGTGAGACATCGAGAGACTCCCTGGCCACCCCGCCCTGCAAACAAAAGCCGCGCTCCCCGTGCACGTTGATCGCCACGATTTTCGAAGATTAGATACGCGCCGCACGCGCATTTCGTCGAAATGCAGCGATAAGAATGTTTTCAGGCCACATTAGAGCGATCGTAAGATTGACGCGACGTTCTTACACTCGATTCGTAAATGACCCTCGAAAATTCTCTGCGACGGTCGCAAAATCAAAATGTAGGTCGCAAAGAAATGAAATGCAAAATGAGACGGTCATGCGTACTTTTAAAAATTGAAGACTGAAGAGATTGAATTCATTTAAATCGGAGATTCTCGAAAGGGCGAATTAATATCAACTTAAAACTTATAAATATACATTCATGGATTTATATTTTATCATTTTGAAATTGTTCTCCCCGAGTCTTTTGTGATTATGTAAAGGATTTTAATTTGTATTTCTGAGCGAATGAGAACGTCTCGCCGCGCGCACGGTCGGTGACCGGTCGCGGAGCGCGAAAAGGCGCGAATCTTCTTGGGTCGAACGGACGAGTCGACACCAGCGTCGGTCCATCGTCTTTAAAGGACGTCGTGCATTACGTACCTTTGACGTACTGTTATCGAGCACGCGCGCGAGGAAGCGTTAAAGCGGCCGAGGGTTTCTCGGGTGGCTAAACGCGTGTAGTATAGCCGGAGAGAGAGAGGATCGTTGACGTCATCCGACGTCCGATCGGCATCTCCACCGGCCTTTCGCTTAAAATTAGTGTCCTTGCCGCGTCGCGCCGCGCGCCGGCCGAGATGCATCTGCTTTGTTGCGGCACGCCTCGCGCGTTGACATTTCCTTTGAAAAAATGCCAACGCGATTTTCCCCGTGGACGCGTCCACGCCGGGGACGGCGGAGGTCCGCGGGGCGCGCGATGACGCATAGGGGGACGAGACGCGAGAAACGGTCATCCGTGTAACGCGCGTGTTTCACGCGCGAGTTACTCGCGCAGCAAAAAGCGCCGCCGGCGTGTTATTCACAGGTCAAACGCTATACGAGCGGTATCGGCCGGAGAATATCCTTGTGCCGCACCGTGTTCCTCTTTTTTTGCTTTCTTTACTGATTCTTCGCGGAATTCGTTTCCCCTTAAAATGTCGGAGTAATTCTGGAATAATTCTGGAATGGTCAAATCGAAAGAGACATAAATCGGCGCCGGGTGAGGAGAATCTCGATGTAATTTAACAGCTATAGCGACGAAAGCGCTCGCAGTTGACTCCGACGCGCAAATTTGGTCTCCCCTTTAAGAATCGATACTGTTGTCTATAGAAACGTGTCGGTTGCAGCCGGCCGGGATCGCAGAAGGTACGACGACGTAGCTGAACGTAGTGCGGGAACCGCTTGATTTCCAGTCGTAGTCGGGAAAGAGCTGGAACGAACGGGAGGGCGACCACCCCCGCTTCAAAGAGAGAGAGAGAGAGAGCTTCAGAGCTTTATTATCGCCGGTCCTTGAACCCGCCTTTGCGGCTCGAACGTAACGCCAACGTTCTTCCGTTCTCTCTATCCGAGTTATTGCGTTTTTGATTGATATACCATTCGCTATAGGAACAGTTATTTCTATATTTATTTTATACACTCACCCGAATTTATCTCGTGCTTTTATATTAATTTCAATAAGATTATCTCCCAAATAAACGAAAGTGCTAATCTTGATTGTAGAAATATATTACATAATTAATAATTTTTTCAAGTATAATAGAATTTTATATATAATTATACATATGTGATATATGTATATACATATACATATATACATACATATCACATAGAGTACAGAAAATGTTATACATATCTGTGGAAGGTTTAACGTTTCATCTTTGCTGTTGAAGGAGAGAGTGTATTCTTCGTAATTGCACGTGTGCACGCACGATGATTCGTGATTCTTTTCTTTTTAATCACACTCACATCGTTGTCTATTATAATTGGGGTTAAACGCCACGTGCATGTTCAAGGACGCCGCGCATCGTGCCTGCCAATTGATGCATATTTTAAAGCGTACGATATAGATGTTGTTAGGTCACTACGTACGGATATTTAGCTGTTAAATGTTTCATTGTAAGAATGCGACACACATTATTATTGTATGCCGCACGTTAAAGAGCGGTCGCATTATATTTTCACACTCTGTTAACGTGACACGTGGTCGGAAATGTAACGGGTGATTACTCCAATTATTTACCACCGCTTGCGCGCGCGCGGAAACTTTCTTCATTTGATAACTCGATAAAAGTTATTGAGTTCACCCGCAGTTTGCTGCATTTAAATAATTAATGCGACAGATAGCGATTAATACATGTGTCATCTCCTGTTTGATTCATTGACAATTGTTTTTCGTTTTATTATTCTTTTACGATAAAGATTTTTTAAAATTCTCTTTTAAATCTTAAAAATAATGACGACGTGGAGGAAAATGTTATTCCAGAGGGATATCTCTTTCTTGTTACAGCGAAAATTCGAGTTCTCCGGAAACGTGCAACAACGGAGTCTGCTCTACGACGCCTCCAGGGGAGATGACTTCCGTTCGCACGTGTTATTGCAAACAGGAGGGGACTGCAGCGCGCAAAAAGGATAACGATATCGCGATACACAATGGGAATCGGCATCCTGCGACTGCCGTATCTAAAAAATCGATTGTCACAAATAGAATTTCCAAAGACGGCAGGGAGTCGGATAAAGGAGCGACACGCGTTACCAACGAGAGAACGGTATTGAACATTTACGAGTTTATTTAGCCAACATTTAGTCATCCGAATATACTTTTCACGATAATTACGTTATCCGTTGCAGCCTGACACGAACCGATTGGCACACACAGAAGCGCAGCCTCCTAATCTCGAATTAAGTCCCGAAACGTCTATCGCGCTCGAAAACGCCGAGAAGATCATTAACAATGCAAAGATACAACTCATGGAAGTCTGCGCAACGTCGAGCTTCGATTCTGCACGACGGAATAAAAATACGTGAGTAAAAAAAACCTGGTTTTTTTTACAGACAGAGGAACATTCCATCTCGTATTTTATTTAGAAGTTATCTCTTTTTCCACAATTGCTTTTCTCGTCGCACAGCTTGCATTGTAATTTATATTATAATATATTGCCGTCATACTTCTTTATAAAAGTATTAATTTCAAAAGTTACTCGTTTAATTTAAATTACATATACATATACTTTAATTTAAATTATATATATATAGTAAAACGGTGTCTAGTTTTAATGAAGTGCAAATCAGATTTTATCTAATTCTTCAATATATTATTTATTATTTTATATAATGTTTTACGTAATAATATTTTTTATAATTTATATTATCGTGTGCGTTCAGATATTCGGGCGAGCCGCCGTGGGACGACGAGATGGAAGAGCGGCTGTACGTTCGCGAGCTGGTGGCTTCCAAATTTCACGATGCGTGCTCTTCGAAAGCGTTATCGGAGGTGAACGGCAAGGCAAGCGCGCGTGAAACGGAGAAACGCGACTTTCCTCCCGTTACCGTTCGCAGGATCGATTTGTCGGCGCCGAAATTTCGGGTGTCGCGACGACGGCGTGCCGACTGGTCGTCCTTAGGATACGGAAGCGACGATCGGTCGCGTGGACGTGCGTCGCCTGCCCGAGTGCCGTCCGGGGACTCGTCGCTCGAGGGGGTCGCGAACGAGACGACGGCACGCGACGATCGTGCTCGCGATCGTCGGCGGACGTCGTCGGCGCGGGGGAACACATGCGAAATCCAAATAGGGCCGTCGGTGCACATCGTCGACCGGGAACTGACCAGGCAGGACCTGGAGGATGTGCACATCTCGCCGGAATCGTCCCGGGCGCAGAGCCGCGCAAATACGGCTACTTACACCCTGCGCCACGATGTCATCCAGAGCGTGGATAACCCGGAAGGGACGCCGAGAACTCGGCGCGTGAGATTGGACACGATACAACGAGAGAAACCGATCGGAAAGTTGATTATGGAAGCGGTACCGACGAATCCCGCAAGCAAGTCGGAAGAGGACCTTGAAAAGGTCGGGAACTCCGATTCCGGACAAGACGACGGACGAATCGAATCTCCAACGGCCCGAATTCACAGACGAGAGAGCAAGGATCAAAGGCACGACTCGCAGAATGCCGAAGGCACGGGAATATCCGTATGTCTGAAAAACGTGACGAGTCAAGAAGCGGCTAAATTCGCTGTGATTGAGACTCCGAGAACCGATAGGAGTGAAAAATTGAAGAACAAAGCGGGAAACGAGAATCACGAGAGAATTGCCTCCGGCGGTGATGTGGAGATCAGTTACGCGGAGAATGGCGGAATATTCCGCAAGAGGAGCGATGCTGATCGTCCGCGAAATGACGAAAACATTGTAGATAAGATCGAGGCAGAGGAAAACCAAGGTGATCGATCAAAGCCGTCGCTTGCCGGCGACACCTCAAGGAAAACGGGTTTTCCACGGCGCGAAAATATCGCTTCCCGTTGCCGAGAGGCGGAAAGTCCGCTACTTTATCGGACGATTGATGGACACTTTTCGTTCAGTAGTTATAAAGGACGGGATGGATTGCGCAATGACGCCAGCGAAGACTTGAACTTGGACGAGATCGACTTGTATCAGCCGCGGCTCGACGATTTGGATTCAATCTTGCACTTCAACGACAGGAAGATCGAGCGCGTCGTTCGCACGGCCAGGAATCTTTCGGATTTATTATCAGGCCCTGAATTCGCGATGTACAAGCTGGACGAAGACGAGCGCGTGCCGCAAGACGCGAATCATGATAACCTTCGTCGGGACTCGTCAGCCGATAAGAGTGACAAGTACTCATTGAACAAGCCGACTCGATCGTCAGTTCTAGAAACTGAGCTGAGAAACGAGGATTTGACGGTCTCAGGGATACGTCGAACCGATGAAGATCCGAAGGGAACAAATGCGGCAGGGACGAAATCGTCGGCTTCCGCGAGGGAGAACGATTTTCGCGGCAATTACTTGAAGAACTCCGTCGAATCTAGCGTGTTTCCCGCGTCGGACGCGAGCGACGATCTCAGGACAACTCGCGACAGCGATAAGGCTCAACGATCGGCTAAAGCGGGCTTGTCGGAATCGTCGATGGACAGATCGGACGCCACGACGTTCTCCAACCTGGTACCCGCGCTATCCAGCACGCGCACGGAGACGACGCAGACGTGTCGTCTTCGGGAAGAGGAAATCGCTCGGGGTTATCGTCACGCGGACGCGAGGTCGCGCGTCACGTCTGCGAGCAAACTCTCCAAGCGCGGAATTCGTCGTTCTGGGAAGGAATACACCGATGACGGAATTTTCGCGCAGCTTTCCCGGAAGGACACGTTCCAGGCCACGGACCGGTTCGTCACCTACATCCTGCAGGACGAGAAACAGAGCCTCGAAGGGAAGGTCGCGAACGCCTTGAAGGAGTCGGCGGTCACGCCCGCGGCGGTGCAGAAGCTCCTGGATCACTTGCGCGAGGCCGAATCGATCCGCGACGCGCGTCAAACGGAAACCTTGGATATTCTGAAAGATATTCTGATTAACGTTAAAAGCCAGCCGGACCAAGGAGACACGAACGACAAGGAAACGTCTCCTCGAAACATTCCCGATTCCTCAGCCCAAATGAAAGTACCGCCGATCGCGATCGACGGGTTAACGTCGCGAGAAGTAGAGACGCGACAAACGCGAGCGAAAATCGACGCGAGCGAGATCGGACGGGTTGACAAAAGTTCCTACGAGCTCAAAAGTCCCGGCGGGCACTCTGTCGACTTTTCCGAATGTCGCGAAACGAGAGAGAGCTCTACGGCCCGTTGCGAGTCTATTCGAAAGCTTTGCCCTGAGAATAATAGCAAGGGAGACACGGGTTTGACGGAAAGCGCGGACGTTGCAAAGACTGTTCCGATCGAGGCTAAAAATCAAACAGACAAAGGCGTCGATGAAAATAATCCGAAGAAGGAGGGGACGCTTCCTCGGCACATCGCTGGTTCCTTGATGCGGACGAATGTAGCGTCAGACGCAATTGAGGAGACAATTTTGCGAACGCGAGCAAGAAATAACGCCAGCGATACCGGGCTAATCGCCGACAAATCGAAAGATTCCGGGAATCCAGATAAATATTTTTCCGTCTCTCCCGCGTTTCCGGAAATGAAGGAAAACGTTCATTCCGCAGTTCATTTCGAGCTTGTTCGAGGTTCTAAGAATAACAGCAAGAACAACAGCAAGGGAAACTCGGAGGCTGAGTCATTAAGACAGATCTCCGATATTCGTAGTGACGTTGAAAACCTCGATGAGAATTCCAAACATTTATCTACGAAAATTACATCTGCGAGATCGAAGGGGGAACGTGAAATGGAAGCTGTCGATTCGGTTACCGCGGTACTCGGGAATAAAGAAGACGATGTAAATAACGAAAGGCTTCGAGAAGATAAATCGAACGATGCCCGGGCATCCAATAAAGACCAAGACGCGAACAAAATTATCACGCAGACCGATCAGGTAGCGCAATCGGATGTGAAGGAAATCAGAAGCGAGAAAACGCGTGACATTGTTACCCCGGCGGACAAGAAGGTGTTATTCGCATTGTCGGAAGTTTCGGAGATAAAGAACGAGCGAGTTCGCTCGGATGTAAGCCCCGTCAGATCGAAGCCTATCGACGAAACTCCAACGAGAACAGATGTTAATCTTGTATATTCGTCGACGAAAGAAGACCCCGGATCTTCACGCGAATCAGAAATTGACACGCGACACCCTGCGGTTAAGGGGAAGATCGATCCTCCGCGAGATCGCATTGTGTCGAGCGTGAAAAGTAGCGAATCATCGCAGATAGCCGCGTCGCGTAACAAGCGGATCTCGCTTGACATTGCTGGAGATGATAATTTGATGAGGGATAGGGGGAACGAGGAAATTCGCAAATCGACGACGTTCGCGGCGGTCGAGAACCGCAGAGACGGAAATGAGATCTCAGGACTTCGGAAAACTGTGAGGAGCGATAACGAGCGGCAGTCGATTGATTTGACAAAGAGACGACGGAATTACAAAATAGATATCTTATCCAGCTCCAATTCTAGTGTCAGCAGTACGCTACTGGATCATGACGACAGGTGAATGTAGTGACGTTATTAATATAATTTAATCACGATTCTATAAAATTATTTAATCATCATATTCGCAGGTCGACCAATGGCATGTCGAGTGCAAACGCAAGGAGAGTAAGTAGAAAGTTTTTTTAAACTATTGTTTTAATTATTATAGAATATATTAATGAGACAAGAAAGGAGACAGAAACGCG
>NW_020211937.1:0-1017 GCF_003070985.1 Temnothorax curvispinosus | reverse complement strand
CGAATATACATGTATGCGAAATCGTAATGGCAACTATCGGGACACCCAATATGTGTGGAAACTTTCCAGCGAGGAGAGTAAGGGACACAAAAACATGTTTGCAACGAACGACGAGCGAACACGCGTACGAGAATAGGAAACGCACAATAAGGGCATGTGATCCCATCTGACGAACGCGTGATAGCGAGCGCGAGCGACCGCGAGAAAGGGCGAGCGCTCGAGGAGTCTCTCGCCAGGATGCGTGCGGACGCGTATACGTATCATCCGAGCTGCGAATTACGAGAAGTCCCGCGTACGGACCAAATACGCTATAATTTACTTAACATCAATACGTTATTACAACGCGAACGTAGAATCAGTGACTCGCATAGTGCGGTTACGCGTGCGGAATATTAATTGTACTCAGAAATAGAGGAAAATATATTATTATTTTACCCGAAACGTATCGAGTGAACACTTATTTCCGACACGAAAAGATTTCGATCCCGAAATACCTACCTTTCTTACCTTTCGGCGTCTACGACGACAATCCCGCGGCGGTCCATCGAAGGTCCCGAGGCAGTCCAGCGGTGCACAGCGGCAGTCCCACGACGGTCCAGCGGCAGTCCAGCGGCGATCCGTCCAGCGTACCTGAAACAGAAAAGGGAAAGGCGAGGGCATCGTAAGGGTCAGTGACATATATTCTTATATCTTTCTCGGTGGGCACAGAGAAAACCGAGTGGCGACCGTGATAAATCTAAAATAAAATTAAGTCGTGGCATGGCCGACTCTCCGTCCGGTCACACCCTTTCCTTCCTTTACTTCTTCTACACTTTTTCTTATTCCTAATAACATGCCTCCGCACGCTCTACCTTTCTTGTTCTTTCTGGTCGCTAACTGTACTCTCCATTTATATTCTCTCGGTAACTTCTCTTTTTCCCATTTGTTGTGAGGCGGAAGTCGCCGTGCCCGAATTGCGACACATAGCTGTCAGCGCACATCCCGAATATTGCCAAACTCACCTGAGGTGGCATTTCG
>NW_020211936.1:0-7077 GCF_003070985.1 Temnothorax curvispinosus | reverse complement strand
TCCAATTCCAATTCAAATTCTAACTCAAACTCGAATTCGAATTCTAATTCCAATTCAAATTCTAAATCAAATTCGAATTCAAATTCTAATTCCAAATCAAAATCAAATTCTAACTCAAACTCGAATTCGAATTCTAACTCCAATTCTAACTCTAATTCAAATTCTAAATCAAATTCGAATTCAAATTCTAATTCCAATTCTAATTCAAATTCCAATTCTAATTCTAATTCTAATCCTAATTCAATTCCTAAATCCAAAAAGTCTAGAAAATCAAGTTCGAGATCATGTTTGTATATGAAACAAAATGATAGGAAAAATAAAATAATGCAATTGCTAAGATTAACGCATTTAAATGCTGAAGAACGATTGCATGTCGTGAAACTAATAGAAAGAAATGCAGATATTTTTCATTTACCGGGAGAAAAACTCGATCATACGAATGTTTTAAAACACCGAATTCCGACGGTGAACGAAATACCAATTCACACACGACAATATAGATTTCCAGTAATCCATAAGGAGGAGATAAATAGGCAAGTTAATGAATTGCTAGATCAAAATATAATTAAACCATCGAAATCCCCATACAATACGCCTGTGTGGATAGTTCCTAAAAAACCAGACTCGAAAGGAAATAAACAATGGAGAATGGTATTAGATTTTCGCGATCTAAATGATAAAACAGTAGGTGATGCGTACCCGCTTCCGAATATAACGGAAATATTAGATCAGTTAGGCGGTGCAAAATACTTTTCGATCTTTGACCTGGCTTCGGGTTTCCACCAGATACAAATGCACCCCGACGATAGTCATAAAACGGCCTTTTCAACACCATACGGACATTACGAGTGGGATCGCATGCCTTTCGGTCTAAAGAATGCACCTGCGACTTTCCAAAGACTAATGGATAGAATATTAATCGGAATACAGGGAAATGAAATTTTTGTATATCTAGACGATATAGTATTATATGCAAGCTCTCTTACAGAACACGCAATTAAATTTGAAAAAATAGCTACGCGATTGCGTGCAGCAAATCTAAAATTACAACCAGAGAAATGCGAATTTTTAAGGAAAGAAGTTAATTATTTAGGGCACATAATAGGAGAAAATGGAGTTCGACCAGATCCTAAAAAGATAGAGGCAGTTCAAAATTTTCCGATACCTAAAAACGCGAAAAATGTAAAACAATTTCTCGGATTAGCTGGATATTATCGTAGATTTATACAAGGATTCTCAAAAATAGCTAAACCACTAACTAATTTGTTGAAAAAGGATATTGATTTTAACTGGGGAAATAAAGAACAAGAAAGTTTTAATGTGTTGAGAGACGCGCTTTGTCAGGAACCGATATTACAATACCCCGATTTTACTAAGCCTTTTCTTTTAACGACTGACGCGTCTGGAACTGCAATTGGCGCGATTTTAAGTCAAGGACAGGTAGGGAAAGATCAACCGATAAGTTATGCCTCTCGAGTATTAAACGATGCCGAGAAAAATTATTCAACGATAGAAAAGGAATTATTAGCGATAGTGTACGCTGTACAACATTTTAGACCATATCTTTACGGTAAAAAATTTAAATTAATAACCGATCATAAACCATTAACTTGGCTTCATAAATTGAAAGACCCTACATCACGTTTAGCGAGATGGAGAATTAAATTAGCCGAATACGATTACGAAATAATTTACAAACCAGGAAAAATTAATGCTAATGCTGATGCTTTGTCAAGAAATCCTACGACAAGTATATATCCAATACATCCCTCGTACGACGAAATCGAAGAATGTCCGGAGGACGATGAAGCGAGACAGAGAAACGCTAAACCGAAACCTATACCTGCTTCACCAAGAAGAGGAACAATGAGAGAAGAGCCAGAGCCAATTGTTGCGGGGATGCGAACGCGCCATATGGAAACTTCAGAAGGAGAAAGCGTACCATTTACTAAGAAAGAACTGGAGGAATTACCATTTTACGAGCATGTAGTTCACGCAGAAATACATAACGAACCAATGAATCGAATGAATGATAATAATAATGCTAACACTTTACCAGAATTATCTGAAACTGAAGATGACAATGAAAATACATTATCTGAAGAAGAAGATAAAAATGAAATAGAGCCATTATTATTAGAAAGCAGCGACAGTCACATTGATGAAGATTTATCCACCTCACCAATAAGTATACCACCTAATCTTTTACAGATAATAAATAATTTAGCAGAAGACTATGAAGACGATGAAATTAATCAAAACGAAACTCTGCATGAAGAAAATTGTGAGGATTCAATCCCAATAGCCGAAGACAACGAAAACAATGACCAGATTACCGACGATGACGATTCCGGAGAAGAAAACGAAGACGAAGAAGGAGACAATAGCGACAAAGACGTTGACGCAACTTACAATGAATTAGACACGAATGACCCGACACCCGAAATTGAAAGACAAATAATAACACGTGGGCAGAAACATAGTATAATAAATAGTCGCGACCAAATTTTTATGCGAAAAGAAAATTATTTATATTTCTTAACCACAAACGGTAAACCTTGTGACGAAGGATCAAAACAACTTCAAAAACAAAATTTGATACCAAAAATTAAAGAAAGTAAAGTAGGAAACATCGAAATTGTTAAAAGGGGAAATAGAATCCATTTAATTTTAATATGTAAAGAGAATATTAAAGAAAAAATGACTAGAGAATCACTACAGAGATTTGCAATTAAGTTACGGGAAATAATAAAAGAGAAATCGATTGAAATAATAAATATAGCAAAAACTAAAGAATTTGGTGGTATTCAATGGGAAGAAGTCTTAAGTCACATTCGGGAGTCAATTATTGGAACTTCAACTAAATTAATAATTTGTCATGGATTAGTAACAATTCCGGAAATTGAAAAACGTAAAGATATTATAGAAGAAGCTCATTCATCAAAAATCGGTGGACATAAAGGAGTAACTAAAACTTACAATCGAGTCAGACAAAATTTTTATTGGAATAATATTAAAACTGATATCCGAAATTATATTAATCAATGCCTACAATGTCAGACTAAGAAATTGGTTAGAGTAAAAACAAAACAGCCTATGCTAATCACCGACACACCTTTTTCTTCCTTTGAAAAAATATCAATGGATATAGTAGGACCATTACCTGAAACCACAAAAGGAAACTCCTATATTTTGACAATTCAAGACCACCTTACAAAATTTTCCCTTGCCATCCCTTTGAGATCAATAACCGCTATTCAAGTTGCTGATGCATTACTAAAATATTTTATTTGCACATTTGGAGCACCTAAAGTAATATTAACCGATCAAGGAACGAATTTTATGAGTAATTTAATGAAAAGATTTGCTAAACAATTTAAAATTAAACAATATAGAACTACAGCTTTTTATCCACAAGCTAATGGAGCTTTAGAACGATCGCATTTAGTATTAGTCGAATATTTGAAACAATATGTAAATAAATTTACAGAATGGGACGAATTATTAGAATTTGCAGCTTTTTCATATAATACAAGTACTCACGAATCAACTGGATATACTCCATACGAGTTGGTATTTGGAAAATTAGCCAGACAACCATCCAGTGAAATAACAGACGAAACAAAAGGAAAAACATACGATGATTATTTATATCAATTAATGACAAATATTCACGAATTACAAGAATTAGCTCGGGAATGTCTAATCGCATCAAAAATAAAGTCTAAATATTATTATGATAGAAAAATAAATCCTCAAGCATTTCAAGTAAATGATCAAGTTTTTCTTTTAAGTGAGCCAAAGAAAGGAAAATTAGGCGATCAATATTCAGGGCCACATATTATAACAGACATTTTACCTAACGGTAATGTCAAAGTTTTTGTCAAAGGAAAACCAAGAATTGTTCATGCTAACAAAATTCGTAAAACGAAACATTAAGAGATTGAACATGTACCGCGAAACATTTTCAATCTCAGATTTACTAATGATATCTTTTATATTGTATTTAAAACAGATGCGGGCAATAATCTGCCTAACTGTCATCGGAATTCTCTCCGTACGAGAAACCTTCGGAATACTCGGATATGATTGTGGAACAACGAACTCTAATATAACGACCGTATCACTATTAGATATAGGAGAATGCAATATACCACTAATGGAACCGCATGTAGAAGGGATAAGTATTCAGTTATTGCAATTGTCAAAATACGATTCAACCAATGTAATTCAATGTAAAGTTTCTATTTCACGAACGATTCACTATTGCGGAATGCATTCTCATGTAGCAACTGTAAGTAATGCGCATGCAGAATATATAGTCGACACAACGTTAGATCAATGTAAAAATATGCACAGAACGGGCATACTAAGCCTAAGCGTAAATAAGGTAATCCACGGATTAAAAGTAAATCAGACGACATCGCGACCCATCACTTTTGCGGGGTCTGCATCGACAGATGGAAAATGTTCAGGAGTAGAATATTCAGATCCTTATGGTACGTGGCAAGATGTGGTTGTACAAGGAATAGTAACAGTTAGCTTAAGTACTCATCAAGCAGTAATTAATATTGAAACGAATCAAATCCATTTAAGAACGGGAACTGTTTGTCAATATGTAGACGGTAATTGTATAGATATTGAAGGAAGATATACTTATTGGGAAACTATACCTAATGATTATTGCAAATTCAGTCATTACGACGTATTGTACGAAGGAAAGGCAAAGAAAATGGTTAGCGAAACGAATGATAAACTACAAATACTATATTCCTTGTCGACACAAGATGTCACATTCGCACTTACGCGAATCGGCGAAGAGGTTCTTTGCGGATACACCCTAATTAAAACAGAACACCCAAAACTTGTAATTTTAGAAACAAATAAAGGAGATTCTTTTGCACGTAAAAGACCGTTAGCTATTGAAAACATAGATATTTTTGCCTACGTAAATTCAAAATTTGTTTATGTAGAACGACACATTCGCACACAAATGAATCGCTTATACACAGACGTATTAAAACAACGCTGCAATTTGGAACGGCAGGTGATGAAAAACGCGCTTAGCCTTGCGATGCATGCTCCCGACGACTTCGCGTACCAAATCATGAAAGGCCCAGGATACATGGCCGTGATTTCTGGAGAAGTAGTGCACATAACAAAATGCACCCCAGTGGAAGTAAAAATACGCCAAACCAGAGAATGTTACCAACAATTGCCTGTATCGAAGGGAAACGAAACATATTTCTTGACGCCCCGAACGCACATACTCTTTAGAACAGGAATGCAAATCTCGTGCAGCAGAATACTTCCTACAATGTACCAACTAAACGACGGATGGTACCGCATTACACCGAACGTAGAATACAGCAAAGCGCCCATGATAATGGAACCGATGACCAAGCCTACCTGGCATTACAGCGATCCAGGATCCCTGGCTGCGAGCGGCATTTACACCAATCAAGACCTCGAAAAACTGAGGGATCACATAATGTTTCCCGCCGAAAAGGTCGGAATACTGAATACCGTAGCACGAGGCGTAAAAGGGGAACCGATTATAACACAAGGAATATCACTCTCTTACCTCTTGGATGAGGACTCCTTGCAGAAAATCACAGAGAACGCCTGGAGGAAAATCTGGGGAGCGTTCTTAATTTTTGGCAATGCAACCGCAGGATTAATCGGAATGTACTTCTTCGCAAGGACGGCAAAACTGATAATTGACACAATCATACACGGTTACGCACTACACACTATATACGGATGGTCAATACATCTAGTCGGAGCACTGTGGGACTCGGTGACCAATTTACTACTACATCTGGCGCGAGGGACATCGAAAGATGACAAAAAACAGGGAAGAGAGGCAGGAGCACCCCCGCTCCCGGTCGAACAAGGAAAAATTGCAGCGGACACCGAGCACGCACATGTCGCACATGTACACGAACACGAACACACACACGCACATACTCAACTTTTACGATCTCCTTCATATCATATTGCTATGCAAGGCAATGTGGAAAATACAACGAAATCTAGTGTCCGCAACGGAGCTCACAATACGTATCCACAGTTATAAAAAAAAATTTTTTTTTTTCTCTCCTCTCACGTTTTGTTCCTTCCGAGAAAAACTAAAGTAATAACATAAGTTAGGAATAAATGTAAAATCCGAAAACTCGAGCGTTGGCCAGTACGATCTTAACTCTCGAAGAGCGCACAAGCCACATAGTTATATCAATCGCTGTTTGTTATAAATTCAGGTAAACAATTATATTATACACTAGAATAAGTTTAATTATAGAATTGTTAGTATCATGTGTTTGTTATAAATTCAGAACAAAATGCCCGGCCAATCGAAATTGCCGGACCTAGAAAATATATGTGGCGAAAACCAGTCGCAAAATTTAACCGTGCCGCCTCGAGCGCAATACGGGAAGGAATCGCAACGTAGAGAACTGGCACACGAGGTGATAGGAAATCTCTTTAGAGGACGGGCCAGGATCCGAAGGGCTCTTCGGCGACCGGGCCGTCTCAACCAAGCCAACCAAGAGGTGTTCCACGACGCAGACGCAATATTAAATCAAGCCCTGCTTGAGGAGCTCGAAGCACCTCCTCAAGAATTTCCTGACGGAGGTCGAGGGCGACCCCTCGCCAATTCCCCACCAGTAGGGCGAGCCAGAATCATGGCTCAACTCGTCGAAATGGGACGGCAAATGAGGATGGCTGGTCGAGGACATGGTGCTCCCATCCAACACAAGTAAAATAAAAAAAAATAAAAAAAAAAAATGATAAAGTGGACTTAATTAGTAATAAATTTTTTTTTATATAAATTTTTTTTTTTTTCTCTTAGTCCACACATATATGTAATTTTTTTTCTTTCATATTATTATTATTACTTCTTTTGTATTATTGTTCGGTCAAATATATTATACTTATACACAAATCCACCACGTTTTTTGAATTATAAGCGCACAATTACCTTTTCTTTAAAGAAATATATGTAACATAAAATAAGCCTCGAACCGATATCTAATAAACGGCGACGCGTTACACAACATAAACAAACAAAATTAGTTG
>NW_020211935.1:0-3438 GCF_003070985.1 Temnothorax curvispinosus | reverse complement strand
CGAACCAAACAACTTTTGTCTGAAACGTTTTTCCGTATCTTTCATATATTTCGAGATATTTGCCTGGGGCGATTAAAATAAAACACCCAACATATATTTTTTTTAACTTTAATTTTATAAAGGAATAAAGCGATCTTAGAAGACAATATTCTTAGAAAACTTCAATTTTTTATATATCTATATTTATATATCTAATATATATACATATATATATAGGGCATTTTATGCCAAATTAACCGAGAATTTTCCTTGATCATTTTTTTATTTGGCCGAAATTTTTTGTTTTCATACTAAATGAAAGTAGCTTCCATGATTTTTTTTTAATTTTTATCTCTATCCATACTTAAGTTATGCATTTTTTAAAAAAATGCAGTTTAAAATTTCAAAAATTTCAAATGCCTGTAACTTTAAGGAGAAAAAAGATTGTAAAAAATGAGTAATCTTTTTTTTCGTTTTTTACTGTACTTTTTGAAGAAAATATCGAAAAATTTTTAATGAACAATATGACTGTTTTTTTTTTTTTTTTTTTAGGATTTAAGTAAAAGGTGTTTTTTCTCAATGCGACCGTTTTAATTTTTTTTCAAAAAAATCTTAAAATCTAGACATAGTTTCGAAATTTTTAAAGATGTATGTTTTCTTGATACATACTTATTGTTCTTTGAAAATAAAATTATTATGACAAATTACAAAAAAATAGCATTGTTATTAATCTATCCATTTGACAAATACGAGTCGCAGTAAAAAAACAATTGCAATTCATAAAATTGAATGGTGTTATTGTATTAGGCAGAAAAGCAGTTGATGTTGTAACCAAAAATTATTGAATATAATAGCATTTGGATAATTTATTATTCTATCAACTTAAATTTGACAACAAAAATTGGAATGCAATACAGACACCTAAATAAAGATTATAACATGCGTTATTTCTACATTACGGATAACGTGGTTTTTTGAATTTGTTGTTTAAACAAATTTTCAGCAACAAATTCACCGATGTTTAAGCATTTGATTATTGAAATGTATTTTTGGACTACCTAGATGTAATTTAAAGTCAATACCATGTCCCAGATCGCTGGCGCCTATTTGTTAAACAATTATTTTTTATTATAAACAAAAGAAACGTAAAAAAATTGTTTCCAAAAATTTCTAACTCAATATTCATAAACTACATGAATTGACGAAGATTCCCTGAAAATTTCATGCCTCTATCATTAAAACTCGAAAAGTTGTGCAATTTTGAACATTTGAAAAAAAAACCGATTTTTTAATCAAAAATATTGAAAATCGCTGGTAGTGACCTCTAAAACTTGTTCGATTTTGCTCAACTTTTGAGAAAAATTCTTTTTTTAGGTAAGCTTTGATATTTTGGGGTGCGTCGCGAAAAATAAAAAAAAAAGGTTTTTTTTTAGTTACCCTAATATATATACAATTTCTGTAACTTTTAAAGCAAATATTTCAGAAACTGGTCGACAATCGATCGCAAATTTAACACAGGTTTTTGGGATATATAAGTGCACAATCTCTGTAAATTTCAGCTTTATCCTGTTATTTTGACATAAGCGACATACATCTTTAAGGGGATGCTGGAGCCGTAGCCGAACTCGATCGGCGTCGGTAAAGAAGACCGGCGAACTATATCTGTCCTTGTATAGACAAAGATATAGACAAGGATAGCACGCTACATTGCACGCACACATACGCACGATGCACACCGACATTATACTTTTATATTACGCTTCCAAATCTTGATTTGGGGGGTTTATCGATGTTTTTCTTGTTGTGCAATTCGGGGAAACTTGTTTTCGCGTTCGTACCAATGGTATATCTCTTATATGAAATACATCTTGTGACGAGCTGACAGCTCGCCGCAACTCGAGACGCCATATTGGGATAAGAGTAGGATAAGGAAATCTGTACTTCCGTAATTTTTTCTCGTTTTCTATATAAAATCGGAGTTTCCCCGAATCATTAATGTATGTACTGCAATTCTGGAGAAGAATTTTTAATTCTGTCAAATTAATATGACGCTACGTGCCGACAAAAAATGCCGGTAAAACAGACGGCTCCAGCATCCCCTTAAGCCATTGATGAAGATGAAATTTCAATAACTTCGATTTTTTAAGGGACGTTTTCTTAATTTTTTTTTTTTTAATAATTTTTTTTAAATAAGAGACTACAGATGGCTATCAAAAAATTTATCAGCTAATTTCACTGAAACCCAATTTCCGTAAAGATATAGCGGTCCTTTATTACCAGTATTTTAGAATAGGATGCAAGATTGGGAAGTAACACATTACTTGTAACGTTTTTATTATAAAATGAAAATAATGGTAACGAATTACTTTTAATAATATACACCCAACAAACAGCGACATAACATGTAAAAAAAAAAAACAGATACAAGCATAATAAAAAAAATATTTGTGCAACCTCCTAATATTATTATTTTTGTAGTAGAAAATTTAAATGGAATAGTTAATACAGTGCTCGTACACTTGACACTTAATTTTACCTTTTTTTAAAAAAGACAAGTTTGTATGGATTTTTTCATCACAAAGTAAAAGGCTATTTTTTTACGAATTCAATCATATACTTATAACAAAATTATGTTTCAAAGAACCGTTTTTGAGAATTAATTACAGAACCCTCTGTAAACACGTTATCGTGTCCATTCATGCACTTGATTCTTCGCGCAAAACGTTCTGTTCTTCCTGTAATAGAAAATTACAAAATATAAAATATAGCGTTCAGTACAAACAGCGATCCTGTTGTCAATTAAATCTTTATGTGGTTTTAAATATTTTAACAGTTTATATTTTTACACGCCAGGGAATAAATCATTTCATTATTTGTATAAAAGATTTGATATAAAAAACTGCGTAAACTTTTTTATCGTTGTCAATAAAATCTAATGTTTCAACAATTTATGCTTTTACACCCTAGTGAATATATTCTTTCATTATTTGTTCAAAAGATTTGATATAAAAAAACTGATGCCAACTAGATTCTATAAAATTTGAATTATTATGTTTTGATATGAAAGGAGGATGTTTGATTTTGCAATTTTTGCGAAACGGGATCAAACCTATTCTAATAAATAATATAAATGAAAACAAATTTAACGGTACATAACATTTGTATTTTGTAAAGTTCAAACATGTTCACAAAATCGAGTTTGAAAGTCGAATTTTCGAAAAATTCTAAGAGTTAGAATAAGGTCACGCATGCATAAAAAGCATCAATTAGACGTTTTTTCAACCACTCTTGGCGATGTAAACATGAGAGAAAATAAACAGAAGAGTGAGAGGGAATGTTTTCCTTGCCTTTCTTTCTCTTCTATAGGTAGAATAGAGGACATCAAATTCCAAATACGGTTCCTAATCATTGGTTTTACATGCTGACAGAAACGTATTACTTCTTAGGCCCGTATTCATA
>NW_020211934.1:3783-9109 GCF_003070985.1 Temnothorax curvispinosus | reverse complement strand
CTTCGTCTTCGATGACGTGGCGTGCGATAAGCAAGACGCGGTGAGAGAGTATTTCTCAATGGGCAGGCACTCGAGCGTCGACTCCTTCTATCTCTGTCAGACGTACGCGAGAATACCTAAACATCTGATACGCGACAACGCGAATCTGCTGATCCTGTTCAAACAGGATGGTACCAATTTGAAACACGTCTACAACGATCACGTAAATACCGACATGCCGTACGACGAATTTTGTTCGTTGTGCCATGATTGTTGGCAACAAAAGTACGGATTCGTAGTGATAGACAAGGACAGCGCGCTTTCGAACGGTCGATACAGAAAAGGATTTAACGTGTTCGCGATACCGCAGAAGCGATCAGTCGTTGCCGATACCTCGTCGGAAGTGAAACGTTAGCGTTACAGAGAGAGATCGACACCCTGCTTTTTTCCGCGATGGCCGCGATCGACGAGAGCGAGAATATTAGCGAACGCGAGAAGGTTGTAAAAGAGATTGCAAAGACGAGTGATTCGATTCGCAAAAAACTTCGCGCTTTGAAGACCGGTAAGATCGAGAAGGACATTGAGTTGGACACGCACTTTAAACCTCTCATCGGGCCGTTGAAAAAGATCGTTGACAACTCGAGCTTGATCGCGGTGAAAAAAGAGGAGCCGACGGAGAGCGACGCTGACGCGAAAATCGAACCGCTATCCGTTCAACAGCGCGGGCAGGAGGAGGAGGATGCTACACCGAAGAGAAAGAAGAAACGATTAGATTCCTGGTCGGATCTTTCATTGACACCGCGTAAATCTAATCAATCGACAGTACTACCGATAACCTCTACACCGATAACCTCTACACCGACGCAAACCGTGCAACGTACAAGTCCCGAATTTCTTGAAATCGCGAATGTTTTTGAAACCACGGACGACTCGATCAGGAAAACCATTCATAAACGGTTGAAAACGTCGGAGGGTCGACAATGGTTTATAGAATCGTTGGAAGATCACTTGGGTCCAATGAGCCGAATTTACATCGCAGAGGCTTTGAGCGCCTATCCAACGATGGACATAGTATACGGCGTTTATCTCGGCAAAAATGAATTGATGCTCGGTAATAAACGTTTTGACGTGGACAAAGCGGATAACATTTATATCGACGGCGTACGATACGTCGGCACACCAGGTATTTACGAGTTGATCTTCAAGAGAATGCCCGACGACGATATCTACACGGAAGACGATATGCAAAAGTACAAGAGCATACTGTTGGCAACGAGTGCTCATAAATTCCAACACGATCCTAACAAGCGACTAAAGGGCAACGTGGGATACAAGTATACACAGGTAATCGCACCGTTGATGTCGATCGAATCCAAGAAGAAAAAATCCGGAAAGGGGTTATCCGTGCCTCGCGCGATGACGCTAACCGACAATAAGATTGACTACGTGCATTGGGACGACCCCAACGAGCTGGTGGATCGTCTGCGATTGCTCGACGCTTCGCGCCACGCCGGCAACAATGCCCACGACAACGAGATCATGTCGATCATCGAGGAACTTCGCGAAGCCGGGCTTATTATAAATTAAACCATGCGACGACGATCCGTTCAATCAGCGTCGAAATGCCGATCAACAAATTTGGATTGTTCGAACACAGCGGAGACGCGACGAATGCCATTTCGTACCATCGGTGGAGCGGATTAATGAGAAATTTCGTGCGCAATAACGCTCTGTGCCGCGTTGCCGCGGACTTTGACGCAAAGTCGCGCGAGATTTGTCGCGTAGCGCAACCTGAGACTGACGGTGACGCGGTTAACAAACTGTACGTTGATCAATTCTTTAAAATGTTGAGCAATCAACGAAAAGAATCAGATGAGAAGCTGACTGCGTTCGAGAAGGATCTGCAAGCGTTACGGACTGCGATAAACAAGCTTCGACGTGCGAATATCGTTGAATCAGACGCGACAACCAACAACAACAATGGACAAACGGTACAGCAGAAACGATTATCGAAAGGCAACGAGTGAAGAGAAGCAACGGTTGATTAACGACGGTGAAGAACAGCAACGAACGATTCGAGAACGGTTGTCGGACGGCTGTTCAACGGTTCGAGAACGGTTGTCGGACGGTTGTCGAACGGTTCAAAAACAGCTTAAAAACGATTACGAGCGATTTAGAAACAGCTGCGAACTACGCGGAGACAGGAAAGGCTACAAACGGCTAGAGAACGTCGACGACGACGACGAATGGAATTAAACGGCTGACAAACGGCTAACGAGAAGTTATAAACGACAACAAAAAAAACATGACATCGCTAAAATCCGACGGACGTAAAAGTATCGAGAAGCAACGACTCGTCGAGGAACTGCACGCTCCGGCGAGAAGAAATTTTCCCCGAAGACACGTCATAGTGCGAGGGTACGATGACCTGTGGCAGGCTGACATCGTCGAAATGCGTCCGTACTCACGTTTCAACGGAGGCTACCACTACATACTTACCGTCATCGATGTGTTGAGCAAGTACGCGTGGGCTGCGCCACTCAAGGGTAAAGGCGGAAGCGAAACAGCTAACGCTGTCGCAGAGATCATTCGACACAGCGGGAGGTGTCCTAGTAACCTACAAACCGATATGGGGAAGGAATTTTACAACGCCGACGTGCAACGTCTCGTGAAGAAACATGGCATCAATCATTATTGCACATATTCGGTATTGAAGGCATCGGTCGTCGAACGATTCAATCGCACGCTCAAGAACGACATGTGGAAGATGTTTACGCTCAATGGAAATTACAAGTGGGTCGACGCCTTGCCGCGACTCGTATCGGATTACAACGCGCGCAAGCATCGAACCATCGGCATGCGACCCGTCGACGTTACCCCCGCGATCGCCGAAAAACTCTTGGCTACCGTATACAGCGCGATAAAAATCGCGGGTCCGGCAAAATTCAAAGCGGGCGACTCGGTACGCGTCAGCAAATACAAGACGATTTTCGAGAAGGGTTACACGCCGAATTGGACCACCGAGGTGTTTAAGATCGTTAAAGTGCAGCGTACCAATCCCGTAACCTATCTACTCGAGGACTATCGTGGAAAATCCGTCTCTGGAGGGTTCTACGAACACGAGTTGCATCGCGCGACTTATCCGGACGTGTATCTCGTGGAGAAAGTACTGCGCAGGAGGGGCGACGAGGTTTACGTTAAATGGCTGGGATTTGATGGATCGCACAACTCATGGATATCCAAGGATAATGTTATTTAATTTTGTGCAAACTTTTTTTTTATTCATAACATAAAAATATGCAATATGTAATACATGTAAATGTTTGAAATACACATATGTGTGCAATATATTTATTTATTAATTAATATTCTTTCCAATACTGTAATATAATACTCTCACAATACGTTACTACATATAATATAATTCATACGTTATACTATACTATACATACGTTATACTATACATACGTTATACAATACATACGTTATACATTTTATACACACGTTACAAAGGTATTTGATAATGTCCCCACGGTAACGTATCGGTCGAATTAGGTATAATGTATCGCTTGTCGTCGTACGGACTCAGAGCGATTTTTGTTTCGGACACGGTGTACACCTCGTGTTTTTCGGACCTTATGCAAGCCTGCCGTCGCATCATTTCAATTTCGTCTCGCAGACATCTCGTGTAATCGTCGAACGTTATCGACCTGGCTACGACGTTGCTCTTAACACCTTTCGCTTTTTTACAGTCTTTCTTACCGTCCACTCGCAAGGCATACATCTTCGCCCTGAGTCCGACGAATTCGGTCATAATCGCACCGTTGTTTTCATCTTTCATCAAGCCCGGAATTTTTTTATTGGCGAGTGGGATACCGTACGCGTTGTTGATCGCGTAATCGCTCGTGTCGAATTTAGCGATATCGCGTTTCATGTTCATGTACACATCCTCGCATTCTACGTGATATATCAGACTGTCCGTATCGGTGTACATAATTCTACACTTGTCGCGATACAGGGGAGACATGTACTCGTGATGAAATTCGTACAAACAGACTTTCGATATGTCGAGAATGCACATGCCGACGTAAATAGGTTTGTCAAATTTAACCTTGAGTTTTCGCAGTTCAACGGCTATCAGATTTTCCGAAAAAACGCTCCTGCTGTGAAAATTTGGTTTCGAGATCAGTGCCTCCGCGCCGTATCTACCTTTCCACTTTGATAATAATTTTACATCAACGTGATTTCGAACGTTCTCCATCGTTTTCCCGAAAACCGCGTTGTTCATCAATTTATACAGATTTTTCTCAAAATCGTTTTTGGCCTGTGTTCTAAATTTTGTATTAAGTTCGATGTAATTGCGGAGCCATGGAGATTGAGCGAATTGTAATACGCGATGAATTTTTGTGATGCGAAGACCGTGGCGCGTGCATTGCTGTAGGTTGCCGTAGTGTATGACATAACGCTTCTTATCGTACAGCGTGGCGAGAAGTTTGTCCTGCCGTTTGCTGGGTGGTTTATCGCGCGTCGGACAGAACGGTAAGTCGGCGTGCGCGTCGTGTTTATTCTGCGGATACTCTAGATCGACTTCGAGAATGTAACCCGTGGGCGAATCCAAAGCGATCGCGCTAAACTCGAAATTCGAGACGTCTTCGACCCATCGAAAATCTGCATATGGCAATGGTTGGCACATTGCCCAACCGTACAAGTTGTTTACGTCGAAATACATCAGGTACGACGATGGTTTCGATGTATCATAAGATTGCATGTACCTGTTATTGGCCACCGCGTATCTGTTTGAACATTGACTCAAACCACCGCGAATACCGCGTTCGATGAACATGACCATGTCAATGTCCGTGAGCAGTTCGAAATTGATACCCGTATGCTTCAACATAGCGTCCCACGTAAACCCCGGTAGAGTGTAATAATACGCCGGATCGAGTCCATAACTCGCGACGCAGCTATCGCGAAAATTTTCAAAGATATCGGCCAACAGCAAGACATTGATCTTTAGATACAGATCGCTGTAGTCACCGAGCGTTCGAATGGAGAACCGCTGCCAGACGTTGACGGCGTGCGCGTAATCGCTCTCGGATACGGTGTCGCCTGTCAATGAACTGTAAAACGAGTCGCGCGATGGTAAACACGTATCCTCCAACTTTTCGACGCAGTCAATGTACTCGTATGGAAAGACACCTTTTCGCGTCAATAATTCGAAATCTTGGTCGGATAACGCGGAAAATTTTGAACGTATAATTTTTAACTTATTCTTATCGAGGAAGGATGCTAATTTTTCGAGACTCGTGCTAAGAAATTTGTACGAGTCGATGAATCTTAATTTGAT
>NW_020211934.1:0-3683 GCF_003070985.1 Temnothorax curvispinosus | reverse complement strand
ACATGTCCTTCGTACGCGGTGGCAATTTCTTTTATAATAAAATGAGAATCATAACCCGATAAATTATGAAATACTATGGGAATGAAGTGAGAATTTTTATAATTTAAGTTACAATTAGAATGCGCGGGACCTCGATAATTGCCGGTCAAGTGACAGTGATCGCGTACTCGCACGTCGTCTGGCTCGAACGGTTTTTCGCACACGTGACAGTGCGTTGCGCTGTTAAACTTTTTTCCACTCGTCTCGCGTGAAATCCACCATGGGTATATTATCGGACAAGATGTTCTTTACGTCGTGTGCTAAACGTCTTAGTTCCTCGGCGAACCACGCGATGCAATCCTTATCGCGACGAAATCGATACGCGGATAACGAGTCGTCGTACGAGCACCGCACGTAATATCCTATACTAAATACCCGATGATGTTGAGACTTGAATGTGGACATTGTCGGATCCGCATCCGTCTTCTCGAGGGTACATTCCAGGTCGGCGTACACGACATATGGAAGTCGTTCCTTCCTGCTGTGATTCTTGAAACTCAGCCACTTGTCGTCCTCGCTCGGTAGTCGGATGGCACAGTTGTTTATCTCTCGGCAGTCTACACCGTGGGCTTCCAATTTTTCGCTCGAATGAAAATAATGTAAACATCTGCAAAAAGAAAAACACAATTTTGTAAATTTTTATATAACAATACAATATTTTATAATTTTATTAAAAGGAGTATAGGTACTCACCGATCGCAAAAGTATTTCCGACCACGATGCATGCTCAATTGTGAGCTCACAAGGCGGGATAGATTTTTTATCCACGCGAAATGTCCGACTTCGTCTCGCGGATCCTGCACGTACAGCAGATTTACGTGTTTTTCTCTCCTCAGGTCGGTGAGCCGTATCGGGAGAACGGTCGGCGTTTCCTCTCCCTCGATGGTATACACATTGATGGATATAGTGTTGTGTTTTTCAAAATTTTTAATCTGTTTCAAAGTCATTGGAAACTTAATGTCTTGTAAATTTAATATATTTTTGTAATCAGGGTACGAGGATTCCCGATTATTATTGACCTTGACAGGATACAGCGCGGCGACCACTGACCACGCGAAGCACGCATTGTCCATAGAATGCACGTTGATCACAGTTTTTTTCAATTTAATTTTTTCCGGTAAATTGATGTAACATCCCGCGCGCAAAGGATTGTACTTGTTCACGTTCACTGTCAAATTGAGTATACGCGACAACGCCCATCCGCTATCGCGTTCCTGGAAATCCTCGAGTTTCGCTAATGTGGGCTCGATAACGTGTAGCTTGTACCACTCGCGCAGATCGGACCGTTCGAACGAACGAAAGAGTTCAAAGTTACTCGTGCTGAAACTTTTATTGCCACGTTTGTCGCCCGTCACAAACTCGCCGTTGAACACGGTGTTTATCTTTACACTTGCGTGTGTTTGCATGATGTTTTGCACACGATCGAGCACGATGACTTCGGCATCTTTGAGAAATTTTCGCGGTTCGATGTAATTGATATTTATCACTGCACCGGTCAATACACGCCATTCGAACGCGGCATCAATCTCTCGCCACACGAGTCTTTCCGCGTTTTCGTTACCGCTACTACTACTACTACTGCCCGCCGCGTGCTCACCACCACCACCACCGATATGCACGAACCGTCTCTGTAATAGAGTCTTCGCACCATCGAGTCGCGCGATTCTTGCCACTAAAGATGATCTGTTTCCGACAGTCTGAGAACCGTCTGAGAGCCGCGGACGTTTGGAACGACAGTCTTCTTCGAGCTGCTCAATAAACTTCTCGCATCGCTGTTCCCATGCAAGATATTCGCCCAAGGTAGCTACTTGGTCGGACAGCTCCACCAGGTCGCGTTCCGTTTTATCGAGATGTTCCATGTTTTTAATATTGTCTTTTTTTAAATAACTTCACATTTTTCGATGGAGCACTTGCACGTGATTCGATCGCACGCTGAACAATATCGTTTGCCACTTTGAATGTAATAGTAGTCAGACATAGCATAATGAGGCAAGAAGTAAGGGACATTATGCTCCCAATTATCATGATCATCACGGTCACGTTCAAACATCAATAGATGGGGATGATTAGGATTATCGAGCCAAGGGTGTACCCTTGGGTACATATACAAACGTATCGAATTGTTCATCACCACCAATTCGACGTATTTCCCAATACCTGTGTTAATTTTAATGTATGTTGCTTCACAATTATAGAGCTGTTTACAAAATTGAGACGCCCAATAGCGATAGTCAGCAATAGGCACAACGTCAGTACAGCGAGCTACACGTGATTCTTCCTCACTAACGCACTTGTCCCGCAGCCGTCGATATACTTTTTTTCTCACGATAGAATTCCATTCATATGGAGAAGAGGTATCGATCACGACTCTTTGTCTAGCGAAGCGTTGACCGGTTCCGCGTATATCAAGTTCGCGATCGCGAAGAAACTGTACCGGCGATATTCGTCGCACATCCCTCAATTTCACTCCTTGATCTTCTTCACGCAAACCATTGATGATATCTGTTGTAATACATTCCATTTCTATATCATCGTCAGATTTTGGAGGCTCCACAGATTCCTCTTCAATTATCCATTCAATTATCGTCTTCTTCACTGTTGTAATCGCTGTCCGGTGACAAAGGACGATCTTCGTCGGATGAATTTACATCCATCACTGCCTCGAAATTATTGTTTTAAAAGCCGCAATAATGTTTTTTATCATGTACAAATCGGGCACATATTACGTGGAAATATCATATATAATGATTCGCGACATCTTGAACAATATCGGCCATGCGTCGTTCCGCGTCTCTCAACGAAGTGTTTTAGGCGAGCGTACATGCCGAAATTAATGTCCCATAGAGTAATCATGCACGGAGCACATAGTGCAAGTGCACCACCCGTTGAATAATAAAAATAAATTACACAGTGTCTCACACGTAGATTTAGTTCGACGATTTCCCAACGCAGCACTATTCTATCGATGACTTCTTCATGAGTGTCGTCTTCGTCACTAAAATAGTCGCTGTCGTCCGTTAACTCGCGATCCATATCTGAATTATTGTCATCTCGCTATACTTTTTTCCAATTGATGTACCGACCCGTAGACTTTCAAATCACAGACTGCGATTTTGACATGCTTCATTCTTTCTTATATACTTTTTCTATTGCCTTTTCCTCTCGTTCCAACTAGAGCATCGCGTATCGTTTCTTCTGTTTTAGTGCATGGTGTGCATACACTGCAGAGAAACAATATCACCCATAGAAATTGAGTCGCATTGCTGTCTAGTGTTTATAAAATCTAGCAGCCTGTCATCGGCGCTCGTCTTTGTAACCCGCAACGGTTAAGTCATAAAATTTTTGGTCGAGTACGTACGTCGCGCGACCATCGATGCTCGCATCCGCAGTGCGAGATGATATTCGTTTATAAATTCTGTCATCGACGTTCGTCGATACCCTTAGAAATTGAGTCGCGTTGCCACGTTTATCCCGTCTAGTGTTTATAAAATCTAGCAGCCTGTCATCGGCGCTCGCCTTTGTAACGCGCGACGCCATAGCCGAATGGCGCCGCGAAACACCGATAAGCGACTCTTCCTATACAGAAAAATAAAGAGAAGAGACCGCGACGGTTAAGTCGCATAAAATTTTGGTCGAGTACCTAC
>NW_020211933.1:0-7296 GCF_003070985.1 Temnothorax curvispinosus | reverse complement strand
TCGTTTATGTCTGTGGATTGTTGCCCATCATCACCAAAGTCGGTTAAACCCAGGTAAGTTCTGGAACAAACTGCCACAGACTTCCTGAAGTTTATTTCATCGAGCCCCGTGACGCTGCAGTGGAGTTTTCGATGCAAAATGTTTCTCGAGGAGTTTCGCAAATTCTTCATCGAAGCCACACTTCGCGTTAATTAAAGAAAAATAACTGCGTATTGTCCTTGTGCACGGAAATGGCAAAATATTGTTTTTGCGCAAAAATTCGTAATTTCTTGGAGATTGGATGTTTATAAGCATGCACAACATAATCCAGTCATCGGAGTAACGTCGACCTTTGGCATCCTTTTTCCTTGCCGCGGCGATGATTTCCTGAACTACTAGTTTTTCAGATTTTGAGATGTTGTCTAACTCAGCTAATTTTTTATCCACAGCCGTATTTTGCATGCTTGCCATTTGTGGACGAATTTTCAGCCGTGCTTTCTGTTGCAATATGCATTTCCTCCACTTCATGCAGGAATCGCATCTTTTTTTCTTTGAGAGTAGAGAACAGCCTTTACTTCTCGACTTGTCGATGTTATCTTGATATGTCCCATTGACTACTACAAAATGGATACTAATGTCACCTAAACCACTGCAGACGTTCATTTCTTTAAATTTTTCTAGTATGTCCTTAAGCATTTTTTTCTAGAACACGTTCGAGATTCTTATCTTGTGGATAAACGTGACGACCATAAACAAAATACTTCAATATTCCGTCGATGTCAAGTGTAACACTTTTTTGTGCTACTGGACAATGTTCACCGTTTTCGATCTTCATGATCGCGTATGTCAACAGCGTACATTGTACAATTTCAGTACGCATGTTGACCCAACTTCATCCCTCCGGGACATCGGCAGAGAAGTCATTACTGGTACTCGCATTTTCTTCCGGTATTACTGGTATAATAAAATCAAGCAATTTTTATAAGCAATGGTCAGTCTTCGTACTAATAAAAATTCGTAACCTTTTATAATCATTATATTGCACCACTTACATTTCATATTGATTCGTTTCATAGCATATAAAATATATTTTTTCTCGATTTTCATTACAGTAAAAATAAATTTAATATAATTTATTCTTGTTTCAGGTTAAACTAAGAAAATTCACGTAATTTTTAACGGTAAATGAAGAGCCTGTTCACGCGAAGCGTTTTTGCCGCGCGGTTGCCGCGCGATTGCTGCAATCGTGTACTCGCATATGCGGAAAGGCGTATGCGCGACGACAAGCATCTACGATACGCTTTGCGGTGTTTTAGATTTATAGGACACTCGTCTTTCCTCTACTTGCTTTTCCAAGTACGCGCGTATACGTGCGTTGTTGCACCTTGCCTCGCGACAGCGCGCGGCCGCGCGGCAGCAATCGCGCGACAGAAACGCCTCGTGTGAACAGGCTCTAAATAGAACAGTTCTATTTATTTTATTTATTTGACTGAATATCAGCGATTTAATTTGCTATATATTTTCTTCAGATTTTGCGGCTTCTACTGTGGTAAATATATATATGTTGTATGTAGCATTCTATATATTTTTCCAGTATTGTAACTTAAACGGTATAAGATTTTTTTTTCTTCTAAACATTTGGGCAAGACATTACATTGCATTACTCACGTTTGCAGATTTTCACAGATGAGAACGCTTTGGTAGGCTTCTGAGGAGCTGTTTGAGATCGTAAACTTTAGCATCGCGACGAAGTCGCGTTCGGCTGCATGTCAGCACATGCACGCCTGCAGTAAATTGAGTAAAATCAGTAAATTAATATTCGCGTGAAATGCCGTTCAAAATCATCACGGAAATATTCGGTATAGCATGGACCTTTCGGGATTAACTTTCTAGAAACGTTAACATTGTCATCAATAATAAAGTCAAACAACAACGCTAGAACAAAGGAACGATCCATGCTATACACAAAACACTCGAAAACAGATGACGACCCCGTCGGGTCACCACGTGAAACCGGTGACGTCAGCTCCATGACGCGGGACTCCGACGGCCAATCACCCTCCCGAAATTTTGAGAAATCTGCAGGGAGGGAGTTTCGCCTCGGAGGTGTTAAAGGGACCGCCGCTGCGCCGCGGAATCGATTTCGCTCGCAGATCACCGCTAGTATTCTTATACACCCGCTTTGCTTCACCGCTCATCACCGCTTTTTGCACTTAATTGTTATATCGCCGCTTTCGCCGAGCTAAACTCTGTGCGCGCTCTCGGTAGTTTGCCTGAAAGGGAAACTCGTGTAAATAACTGTACATATATTGAACATTAAACTTTGTATTTCTGTACTTGCTGTTCCTCTCCGTTTCTTTTGTGGTCGTCTTCTACCGCGCGCTATCTCGCGCTACCGCGCGCTCGCGAACAGGAGCAAACAATTTGCTATTGGAGGTTTACAACTCGATATCATCATTGGAGAGAGCGACAACCCAATGTCTGTGTCAACGCTTGTAGCGGGTGGAGGAACATCAGCGATATCTATAAAATCAACGAAAGAAATTTATATATGTTTTAATTACTTTATCTTTTTTATATCAATGGTGTAATAAATATTTTTTGTATAAGAAAACTCACCAAGACAGAAGTTGTTTGGCGCTCGCCATAATGTATATATATATATATATATATATGTATTATAGTCATTGTTGGCGATTTTGCTTTCCGGGCGTAACTCCGGATCGCCAATTGACGTAAGATGCCGGGTCGACCCCGACAGGGATTCGAGGTGCAATAAGAAGACGGACACTTGATTTAACGATTCACAAAAGTCTTTAATTGAAAGTCAGTTTCTTACACGTTAGCGAACGCACGTTGAGTTAGCGCGACGCTTGGCAAGCACGTGATTCGATGTGATCTCGGAGCGCAGATCACTTGACGCGATACTGTTCGCTGGGCGCTGAGGCGCAGGCAAATTGTGAACGCTGCGTCTTTCACTTGATTGACGCACGAGAGGCGTTTTGCAGTAGTCGCGGTTACTTGTACTACACAACGTGAGATATTCACAAGTTGGGTCGATCTCGATGATCGCGCGGACAATGGCGATGCACTCAGGGCGACTTATACGCAGAAAGTTCACCGCTTGCTCAGGCGAGGGTGCGTTGCGGCGCGCACAGACGGCACGATACAATTAGCGGTGTTCTTGCTGAGCATTAAGTCCGTGTGCACGACGGTTTGTAAGGCCGCGTGGAACGGACGGACTAATTACGGAAGCATGGCGGTGTACCACCTCGTGAACCGGAGTAATTGTAACTACTGTTGAGACCGGAGCTCTCGCGGCCCTTCGCGGGCCCGTTTCGGGCCTTCGGTTGCACGACGCGTATCGACCAATCATTCGCGTTTTCCGGGATCATGCGATCCCGGCATGACGGATCGATACGCGTTGGGAGAAGCCCTGTGGTCAGGGTGTACGCGGGAAGCGGCGCGAAATTCCTTCGTTCAAAAGGTGACTGACGGATGGCGTCACTTGTACGCTATTGATCTGCGATCGCACTTAATTGACAGAAAATTACGGAACAGTCATTAGTTTAGTCACGTTCATATTCATGCGTTGTTTAATTGTCTTTTGAATATTTATATATTCTATATATCGTTTAATGTATTTCCGGTGACTCGCGCGAAACGTCGGCGGATCGCGACACTTTTCCAGCGCCGCGAGCACGATTCACTCATCGTCAAGCATTCTGATAGGACACACCTCTCATCAATCACTCATCGTCACGACGTCTCGGGGTGCACACGCTATACGTGCATACTCGAACATCCGAGAGGCCACATAGAGCTCGCTCTCCGGAAGTGCGATCGCTTTCTTTGCCTGCCTTGCCTTTGCTTGCCTTGCTGCCTTTGCCTGCGCTTGCTGCACATGCTGCCCACGAGCTTGCTAGAAAGACGAATTCTCCAGGAGACGACGGCCTCCCGAACAGTGAGTCGCATTTGTTTAATTTTGTTAATTCGCTTTGGGGAGACGATACACACCTCCCCTGGTCCTTCGAGTCACGTAGTTCGCACCAATTCGCAAATCCGGGGAACGCTTAAACGCCCCCGAGCAGAATTACTGATTTCTTGAATTGGTTTCGTGAGACTAGAGGACTGGAGACTAGAGGACTGAATGCTTAAAGAATTTATTCGAGAATCCGAAACTTGCTTTGCATTTTCATGCAGTGGCTTACAATTTTCCTTTTCCGTCGGAACGTCACCGAATCTTGTAAGCACAGCGAGCTGCTTAAGCTGCATATGTTTGTATGCGACCTTCAATCAAGAAATACATTATTTGAATAAGTATCTTTTCAAACTGTGAAATTTTTTTCATTAAACTCACCCGTGCAATTACTTGGCCATTTGCGTCGAGCTTGACCCACTCGCGAGCAATGTCTTCTTCGTTAAAATGTTTTTCACATATAACATCCGTCTGGCACAACTTCACAATACCCGGAATAGCTTTTTTCCACTTCTTTCACATAACGATATCTTTCGGCACTCGAAATAGAGAACGTTTCTGCTCGGTTCTGCTATCAGTTTTGCAATTTGGTACCGCACACCACTTCGTCATATTTCAAAAAGTTTTTTAATTTCAAACACAATAGTCCAGTCAAAATACGATTAGACCTAAAAAAAATTGCAATACAAGGTTTTATTACATCATTGTGTTCAGAAAAATATACTGAACAACATATTCAAATTCCGCCATTTTCCGCTATCCCTAAGTATGTTTTTTTATTAACAATTTATAAACAAACTCGTTTTTCTCCACAAATACGATAAATTTTGAAATTTTTGTAGAGATTAAAGTTGTAGAACAAACAAATATCTACAAAAAATGTTTTTATAATTTTTTTAAAATATCTCATATTATTTGAGATATTTGCAACAAGAGCTACTAGGCTACGCGCGGAGCGGAGCGGAGAGTTCTAACAAGCACACGGCAGTCTCTACCGGTCGCTGCTAATTCTCTAGGTTCTACAAAGAACTTGGGTTGGTTCTCGATACTAGTATATGTGTCTATGTATACACACACACATATATATATATATACATATATATATATATACACTACCCTCCATAAGTTTGGAAACACTCTATGACAGATGCCGTACGTGCGACTATTTACAGATAAATAGTCGCACGGCAGCGATCTGTGCAGATTTTTGGTATGAATATATCTTAAGACGTTCAAATAATCATATATATTTTTACCTGGGACACTTGCAACACTTGTACATGCCGAAAATATGTCGGATGATTATTTCGCGACACCGAAGTGCTCGGAGTTGAATTTGTTGAACAGCGAATCAATAGTCACAGGTGCACCTTTGGGAAGTTCTCCAGCAAGAATGGAAACGTATCCCGACTGAACTCCAAAAGTTGATCCACCGTATGCCGAGAATATGCAAGGCAGTCATTAAAGCAAAAGGTGTGGTTACTTTGAGGAATGTAAAAATTAATGAAAATTCTTTATTTTAAAAACCTATTGGATAACATATGTACTATTATGTACTATTTTCTGTATATTGCATTTTATAGTGTTTCCAAATTTATGGAGGGTAGTGTATGCATATATGGGACAATCCACGTCACTTTTACCCCCCTCTGTCCAAAATTGGTATGGACGGATTTTAATAACGGAAAATGTTTGTCTTGAAAAGAGCTTTCAAAAGGCGTGTGGCATATATGCGCAATTCAACATTGCGTCATAGTTATGGCTGCTTAAAGGGATAAATTCAAAATTTTAGATTCAACATGACGCCATGTTGAATTGCGCATATATGCCACACGCCTTTTAAAAGCTCTTTTTAAGACGAACATTTTCCGCCCTTAGTCATTAAAATTTGTCCATACCAACTTTGGATAGAGCGGGGGTAAAAGTGACGTGGATTGTCCCATATATATATATATATATATATGTATATTGTATGTGTATACATAGACACATATACTAGTATCAAGAACCGCAACTCAAGTTCCTTGTAGAACCTAGAGAACTAGCAGCGACCGGTAGAGACTGCCGTGTGCTTGTTAGAACTCTCCGCTCCGCTCCGCGCGTAGCCTAGTAGCTCTTGTTGCAAATATCTCAAATAATATGAGATATTTCAAAAAATTCATAAGAACATTTTTTGTAGATATGTGTCTGCTCTACAACTTTGATCTCTACAAAAATTTCAAATTCATCGTATTTGTAGAGAAAAACGAATTTGTTTATAAATTGTTAATAAAAAACATACTTAAGGATAGCGGAAAATGGCGGAATTTGAATATGTTGTTCAGTATATTTTTCTGAACACAATGACGTAATAAAACCTTGTGTTGCAATTTTTTCTAGGTACCCCCCCTTTTTTCCGTATTTTGACTGGACTACAATTGTGGAAACAGATATCTCTGGGTTCTATGTAGCTGAAGCTAGTAGTGGACGTTAACAGCGAAACGTCTCGCGGACAGGGCCAAAGCGATCTTTAACAAAAAGCGATTCTCACCAAATAAATTAAAGACCGCTACAGAATAAATTGTTATTAAAAAATTAATAACAATTAAGGGAAACCGCGTTTGTCACAAATGCTTGTTAACCCTTAAATGCCTCCTGGGGTTCAGCGGACTCCAGACCCTTTACAATGATATATTTTCAAATATTTTTGCCAAAAATGGAGCTCATGCTCCCATTGATGATAGTTGAGTAATTGACCTACGCGTTTGTACACTTAGCAGTACTCAGTTTACTTAATTTTTTATACTATGTTGAAATTGAAATTTTAACAATATAAGCATTTTATTCTTTTTTCTAAGCTTTTTTTGACAACATTGAAAAAAATCTTTATAACTAAAAATAAAAAAATCAATGAATAAGAAGACATTTTTCATGCTGGGGTCTTTTAGACCCCTCGTTATTTACGAGATTCTTGAGATGTGTGGCATTTAAGGGTTAAATTATTTTGTTATTACAAGAACGTGATGTCCTAAAAATTTGGAGAAAATTGCTCTTTGCTGTCGATCGCTGCAGAATAAATTATTGATAAAAAATTAATAATAATTAAGGGAAACCGCGTCTTGTCGCAAATACTTGCTAAATTGTTTTGTTATAACAAGAACGTAATTTTCTAAAAATTTGGAGAAAATCGCTCTTTGCTATTCTACAGTTATTTATCGGGGGAGAACACGATAACCGGGGCCCCTTGATTTGACTGTGGTTTCTGGCAGTATTTTTTACGCTGAACAAAAAATTATATAAATCTTATAGGGTTAACTGCTTTAGTTTTCGAGTTATGAAGTATTAAAGCTCAAAATAAA
>NW_020211932.1:1697-16919 GCF_003070985.1 Temnothorax curvispinosus | reverse complement strand
GCTCGCCTATAAATAGGCGTTCGAGTCAGCCAGAGAGTCGGCAGTGTGGAAAGAAATGAGATTCGTGCGACAACCGTTGGCGAATCGCGTGACCAATTGCGACGACAGATTACGGTCGATGGGGGGCAATGTGGAGAAACGCAAGCACGGTACGATGTTACCGACTACTATACGCGCGATCATTTGCGGACCCTCGAATTGCGGTAAAACCAACGTCTTGATAAGCTTGCTGGAAAGTCCGCACGGCGTACGTTTCGAAAACGTGTACGTATACTCGAAATCGTTGCAACAGCCAAAATATCGATATTTGGAGAATTTGTTGACATCGATCGACGAATTGGCTACTTTACGTTCTCCAATAACAGTGACGTCATTCCACCGAGCGACGCGCGTCCAAACTCGATCTTCGTCTTCGATGACGTGGCGTGCGATAAGCAAGACGCGGTGAGAGAGTATTTCTCAATGGGCAGGCACTCGAGCGTCGACTTCTTCTATCTCTGTCAGACGTACGCGAGAATACCTAAACATCTGATACGCGACAACGGGAATCTGCTGATCCTGTTCAAACAGGATGGTACCAATTTGAAACACGTCTACAACGATCACGTAAATACCGACATGCCGTACGACGAATTTTGTTCGTTGTGCCACGATTGTTGGCAACAAAAGTACGGATTCGTAGTGATAGACAAGGACAGCGCGCTTTCGAACGGTCGATACAGAAAAGGATTTAACGCGTTCGCAATACCGCAGAAGCGATCAGTCGTTGCCGATACCTCGTCGGAAGTGAAACGTTAGCGTTACAGAGAGAGAGATCGACACCTTGCTTTTTTCCGCGATGGCCGCGATCGACGGAAGCGAGAATATTAGCGAACGCGAGAAGGTCGTAAAAGAGATTGCGAAGACGAGTGATTCGATTCGCAAAAAACTTCGCGCTTTGAAGACCGGTAAGATCGAGAAAGACATTGAGTTGGACACGCCCTTTAAACCTCTCATCGGGCCGTTGAAAAAGATCGTTGACAACTCGAGCTTGATCACGGTGAAAAAAGAGGAGCCGACGGAGAGCGACGCTGACGCAAAAATCGAACTGCTATCCGTTCAACAGCGCGGGCAGGAGGAGGAGGAGGATGCTACACCGAAGAGAAAGAAGAAACGATTAGACTCCTGGTCGGATCTTTCATTGACACCGCGTAAATCTAATCAATCGACAGTACTACCGATAACCTCTACACCGATAACCTCTACACCGACGCAAACCGTGCAACGTACAAGTCCCGAATTTCTTGAAACCGCGAATGTTTTCGAAACCACGGACGATTCGATCAGGAAAACCGTTCATAAACGGTTGAAAACGTCGGAGGGTCGACAATGGTTTATAGAATCGTTGGAAGATCACTTGGGTCCAATGAGCCGAATTTACATCGCAGAGGTTTTGAGCGCCTATCCAACGATGGACATAGCGTACGGCGTTTATCTCGGCAATAATGAATTGATGCTCGGTAATAAACGTTTTGACGTGGACAAAGCGGATAACATTTATATCGACGGCGTACGATACGCCGGCACACCCGGTATTTACGAGTTGATCTTCAAGAGAGTACCCGATTACGATATCTACACGGAAGACGATATGCAAAAGTACAAGAGCATACTGTTGGCAACGAGTGCTCATAAATTCCAACACGATCCTAACAAGCGACTAAAGGGCAACGTGGGATACAAGTATACACAGGTAATCGCACCGTTGATGTCGACCGAATCCAAGAAGAAAAAATCCGGAAAGGGGTTATCCATGCCTCGCGCGATGACGCTAACCGACAATAAGATTGACTACGTGCATTGGGACGACCCCAACGAGCTGGTGGATCGTCTGCGATTGCTCGACGCTTCGCGCCACGCCGGCAACAATGCCCACGACAAAGAGATCATGTCGATCATCGAGGAACTTCGCGAAGCCGGGCTTATTATAAATTAAACCATGCGACGACGATCCGTTCAATCAGCGTCAAAATGCCGATCAACGAATTTGGATTGTTCGAACACAGTGGAGACGCGACGAATGCCATTTCGTACCATCGGTGGAGCGGATTAATGAGAAATTTCGTGCGCAATAACGCTCTGTGCCGCGCTGCCACGGACTTTGACGCAAAGTCGCGCAAGATTTGTCGCGTAGCGCAACCTGAGACTGACGGCGACGCGGTTAACAAACTGTACGTTGATCAATTCTTTAAAATGTTGAGCAATCAACGAAAAGAATCAGACGAGAAGCTGACTGCGTTCGAGAAGGATCTGCAAGCGTTACGGACTGCGATAAACAAGCTTCGACGTGCGAATATCGTTGAATCAGACGCGACAACCAACAACAACAATGGACAAACGGTACAGCAGAAACGATTATCGAAAGGCGACGAGTGAAGAGAAGCAACGGTTGATTAACGACGGCGAAGAACAGCAACGAACGATTCGAGAACGGTTGTCGGACGGCTGTTCAACGGTTCGAGAACGGTTGTCGGACGGTTGTCGAACGGTTCAAAAACAGCTTAAAAACGATTACGAGCGATTTAGAAACAACTGCGAACTACGCGGAGACAGGAAAGGCTACAAACGGCTAGAGAACGTCGACGACGATGACGAATAGAATTAAACGGCTGACAAACGGCTAACGAGAAGTTATATACGACAACAAAAAAAAACATGACATCGCTAAAATCCGACGGACGTAAAAATATCGAGAAGCAACGACTCGTCGAAGAACTGCACGCTCCGGCGAGAAGAAATTTTCCCCGAAGACACGTCATAGTGCGGGGGTACGATGACCTGTGGCAGGCTGACATCGTCAAAATGCGTCCGTACTCACGTTTCAACGGAGGCTACCACTACATACTTACCGTCATCGATGTGTTGAGCAAGTACGCGTGGGCTGCGCCACTCAAGGGTAAAAGCGGAAGCGAAACAGCTAACGCTGTCGCAGAGATTATTCGACACAGCGGGAGGTGCCCTAGTAACCTGCAAACCGATATGGGGAAGGAATTTTACAACGCCGACGTGCAACGTCTCGTGAAGAAACATGGCATCAATTATTATTCCACATATTCGGTATTGAAGGCATCGGTCGTCGAACGATTCAATCGCACGCTCAAGAACGACATGTGGAAGATGTTTACGCTCAATGGAAATTATAAGTGGGTTGACGCCTTGCCGCGACTCGTATCGGATTACAACGCGCGCAAGCATCGAACCATCGGCATGCGACCCGTCGACGTTACCCCCGCGATCGCTGAAAAACTCTTGGCTACCGTATACAGCGCGATAAAAATCGCGGGTCCGGCAAAATTCAAAGCGGGCGACTTGGTACGCGTCAGCAAATACAAGACGATTTTCGAGAAGGGTTACACGCCGAATTGGACCACCGAGGTGTTTAAGATCGTTAAAGTGCAGCGTACCAATCCCGTAACCTATCTACTCGAGGACTATCGTGGAAAATCCGTCTCTGGAGGGTTCTACGAACACGAGTTGCATCGCGCGACTTATCCGGACGTGTATCTCGTGGAGAAAGTACTGCGCAGGAGGGGCGACGAGGTTTACGTTAAATGGCTGGGATTCGATGGATCGCACAACTCATGGATATCCAAGGATAATGTTATTTAATTTTGTGCAAACTTTTTTTTTATTCATAACATAAAAATATGCAATATGTAATACATGTAAATGTTTGAAATACACATATGTGTGCAATATATTTATTTATTAATTAATATTCTTTCCAATACTGTAATATAATACTCACAATACGTTACTACATATAATTCATACGTTATACTATACTATACATACGTTATACTATACATACGTTATACAATACATACGTTATACATTTTATACACACGTTACAAAAGTATTTGATAATGTCCCCACGGTAACGTATCGGTCGAATTAGGTATAATGTATCGCTTGTCGTCGTACGGACTCAGAGCGATTTTTGTTTCGGACACGGTGTACACCTCGTGTTTTTCGGACCTTATGCAAGCCTGCCGTCGCTTCATTTCAATTTCGTCTCGCAGACACCTCGTGTAATCGTCGAACGTTATCGACCTGGCTACGACGTTGCTCTTAACACCTTTCGCTTTTTTACAGTCTTTCTTACCGTCCACTCGCAAGGCATACATCTTCGCCCTGAGTCCGACGAATTCGGTCATAATCGCAACGTTGTTTTCATCTTTCATCAAACCCGGAATTTTTTTATTGGCGAGTGGGATACCGTACGCGTTGTTGATCGCGTAATCGCTTGTGTCGAATTTAGCGATATCGCGTTTCATGTTCATGTACACATCTTCGCATTCTACGTGATATATCAGACTGTCCGTATCGGTGTACATAATTCTACACTTGTCGTGATACAGGAGAGACATGTACTCGTGACGAAATTCGTACAAACAGACTTTCGATATGTCGAGAATGTACATGCCGACGTAAATAGGTTTGTCAAATTTAACCTCGAGTTTTCGCAGTTCAACGGCTATCAGATTTTCCGAAAAAACGCTCCTGCTGTGAAAATTTGGTTTCGAGATCAGTGCCTCCGCGCCGTATCTACCTTTCCACTTTGATAATAATTTTACATCAACGTGATTTCGAACGTTCTCCATCGTTTTCCCGAAAACCGCGTTGTTCATCAATTTATACAGATTTTTCTCAAAATCGTTTTTGGCCTGTGTTCTAAATTTTGTATTAAGTTCGATGTAATTGCGGAGCCATGGAGATTGCGCGAATTGTAATACGCGATGAATTTTTGTGATGCGAAGACCGTGGCGCGTGCATTGCTGTAGGTTGCCGTAGTGTATGACATAACGCTTCTTATCGTACAGCGTGGCGAGAAGTTTGTCCTGCCGTTTGCCGGGTGGTTTATCGCGCGTCGGACAGAACGGTAAGTCGGCGTGCGCGTCGTGTTTATTCTGCGGATACTCTAGATCAACTTCGAGAATGTAACCCTTGGGCGAATCCAAAGCGATCGCGCTAAACTCGAAATTCGAGACGTCTTCGACCCATCGAAAATCTGCATATGGCAATGGTTGGCACATTGCCCAGCCGTACAAGTTGTTTACGTCGAAATACATCAGGTACGACGATGGTTTCGATGTATCATAAGATTGCATGTACCTGTTATTGGCCACCGCGTATCTGTTTGAACATTGACTCAAACCGCCGCGAATACCGCGTTCGATGAACATGACTATGTCAATGTCCGTGAGCAGTTCGAAATTGATACCCGTATGCTTCAACATAGCGTCCCACGTAAACCCCGGTAGAGTGTAATAATACGCCGGATCGAGTCCATAACTCGCGACGCAGCTATCGCGAAAATTTTCAAAGATATCGGCCAACAGCAAGACATCGATCTTTAGATACAGATCGCTGTAGCCGAGCGTTCGAATAGAGAACCGCTGCCAGACGTTGACGGCGTGCGCGTAATCACTCTCGGATACGGTGTCGCCTGTCAATGAACTGTAAAACGAGTCGCGCGATGGTAAACAGGTATCCTCCAACTTTTCGACGCAGTCAATGTACTCGTACGGAAAGACACCTTTTCGCGTCAATAATTCGCTCACGGGACCTTGACGTGTCAACATCTTTCGCGTGTCGCTCCTGCCTGTTGAAATTTATCGGTGTGTTTAGTGTTACATTCTGCTGTGCTTATTCGCACAACCTTGTTTTATTGTAACTCCGCTGCACTAGAATTCGAAAATTAGAGTGCGCACATTATATTCGGAATTTGCTCCCTGTGACTGTCAGTCAGCGACCCGCGAGATTGTTCTGTTTTGTGCGTTTGCGTCTCATTTTTCCGTTATCTCGCGTTCCCGAATCTCTCAGCGCTATCGTGCTGCGTTTGTTGTGCTCGCTTGCTGCCTTCGGTTGTGCGCCGGCTTGTGTAAGTCATCGTTAATCTACTTGATATTGCTTATTCGTTGCGCTATCATTGGTTTTTTTTCTGTCTTCGTAAGTACATCGAAATTCGAATCTGTTAAAGTAACGACCAAATTTGCGTGACATCATTGTTTTTACTTCACTGACATTGTCTTTCTTTGTCCCGATCATTATCTGTAAATAATTTGTTATCTATCTGCGAATAATATTGACGTACCAAACATGAGTCAGCCGATCTGTTATAAATGTAAGCGCTTTCTTTCTCGCACGCTTAAATGTACATACTGCAAGACGGACAATAGTCGGCCTCCGTCAGACTTGGGTACGAATTGCGCTGTCGGGAGCATCTCGTCGTATCTCCCTACCGGATCCTCTCCCTTGACTGATGTCACACCAGCACTAGTGATGCCGACTACCCCTTCGACGTCGTGTGGACCATCGGACATTGCTGCCTCCCTCTCCGACGTGAGGCAAGCCCTATCTACACTATCTGCCACCATGACCACCCTAGACGGCAGAATCGCGAGTCTTGAATCTGGTCTCGCTCTTGTTGATCGCATTGACCATAAATTAGATTCTCTCGCCAGCAAGATGAGCGGTTTTGAGAGTGCCATTCGGCGTCTGGGGGACGTCGAGCGTACGATTGAGCGTCTTACAGCCGTGACAAGTGGCCTATCTGCCGAACTCGGATCTGTGTCGGCTAAGCAAGCTGCACTGGAGGAGCGCTTTGCTCGGCTTGAGACAACATCTTCAACCTCCGCACCGGCTTGCCTGGCTGTCCCTTCGACTGCACCTGACGGGCTATCTGCGCGCTTCGAGCGCTTGGTCAACGAGCACAGGGATCATGAGCTCATAATTTTCGGCATTCCGACTGTCAAGCCTGAGGACTGCGCTAACACTGTGCTTCGTGCTGCTGCCTCGCTCGATACGTCGCTTACATCCTCGGAGGTCATCACTGCCTTCAGAATTCGAGGAAGTGATCCGTTATCTGGTCCTATAGTTGTTAAAATTACCACGATCGCCAAGAGAAATGAGCTACTCGCCAAATTCCGTCGGCGCGCTGGATCAGGTTTTGCTGCGTCTAACATCGATCGCTCGTGGCCATCCACCCGAGTCTACCTCTACGAGCGTTCTACTGCATCTGAACGTCGCCTGTTCGCTGAGGCTCGTCAACTAGCCAGAAGACATAACGTCAGGCACGTGTGGATGAGGCGCGGGGTAACATATTTTAGAATATCTGATGGCTCCCCCCTGCGCCGCTATTTATCGCAGGACTCAATGCTTGCGGAGATTGATACAACGATTGATACAACTGATTCGCTTCAGCACCCCCGCGCCTCATCCCCGGCGAGCTTTTCGGCACGCCCTGAACCTGTCTGACGTCATTCGCGTTCTGGGCCGTCTGCTGCTGGTATCAGCAGCCGCCTAACTCTTCGCGTCGCTCACATCAACGTGCGTTCACTATTGCCCCATTTTACATTGGTTAAAGATCTTACAGCCTATCATCAACTCGATATTCTAGCGATTGGAGAGACTTGGCTGCGGGACGCGATCGACACCAAACTCATCGACATAAACGGTTTCACTTTCGTTCGCTCCGATCGATCTACCGGCTCCCGCGGCGGGGGCGTTGCGTTATATATTAATAACTCTCTCTCTTTCACTCAGATTGATCTTGGTGCCCCTCCTTCTGGCACACTCGTGGATATCGTCGCTGTCTCTCTTCGCCTGACACACAGATGCGTTGCTGTGATCTGCGTTTACCGTCCTCCTCGCTCTCCTGTCTCGGACATGCACTACATTGAATCGCGCTTGTCTCACATTGCGTGCACCGCCGACGAAATTGTGTGTATGGGCGACTTCAACATCGACATGCTCCGCGCCAACGAACCTAACGCTCGACTGTTGTGCGACATAGCATCGAACCTCTCCCTTCGACAACTCATAGAGTTGCCAACGCGTCTCACACGGAACACATCATCCATTCTGGATCTTATCTTGATCTCGCATAGTGTGGGGGTGGTCGACTGCGGTGTCAGCGAGGAACTCGATATCAGTGATCATTTCATGGTCTGGGCGATTCTACGAATAGTTCGACCGCATCGCGGTCGAGTCACTCTCTCTCGCAACATCCACGCCATTCCGCCTTCTGACGTTTCCTCCGAGCTGCTCGGGACTGACTGGTCGCCTGTGTTCAATGCGGAGCATGTTGATGAGATGGTCGCCTATTTTACATCTACCATAATGTCCGTTTTCGATCATCTTGCTCCGTTGACGTTAAAGAGCGCATCGCGTCCGCCGGCTCCATGGCTCAACACCGCCGTCAGAAAACTAATAACTCTGAAGCGTCGAGCTTTTCTTCGTCATAGGCGCACTCGATTCGAGCATGACTGGCATCATTACAAGCAACTCCGTAACGAGGTAAACTATGCCATACGCCGTGAAAAGAAGGCTTATCTTGCAAGTTCCTTTTCATCTAACTCTCCTCGTCAATTCTGGAGAAATCTCTCATTACTTGGAGGGACAACATCTCCCTCGCATACCTTACCACCCCATCTCCTTGATCCTAAGCGTATGAACGATCATTTTCTCGATTCTCTTCCTTCCTCCTCCTGCTCTCCTCAAACGCTACGTCATTTTGCCTCCTCATCCTTCAATGCTTCCGAAACATTTAGTTTTACTCCAATCACTCCCACTGAGCTTTACAATGTCCTTAAGCGTATACGTCTAACCTCTGCCGGTCCGTACGATCTCTCTGGTCGTATGCTGCTTCTCTGCCTGCCACAGTGTTTAGAGCCTCTCCTACACATTTTGAATTACTCCCTCTCCTCCAATACTTTTCCCTCCTCGTGGAAACACGCAGTTGTCCTCCCCATTCCCAAAACTCACAACCCCTCCACTTTCTCCTCTCTTCGCCCCATCTCTCTCCCCCCATTTCTCTCCAAACTCCTTGAGCGCATATGCTTCCTTCAGTTATATGCATTTGTAAACAAAGAAAAGATAATTCCGGAGTGTCAGTCTGGTTTTCGTGGCATGCATAGCACCACGTCCGAGCTTCTCTACCTCTCCGATTCCGTCCTGCGGGGTTTTGACTCGGGCTGTCTCACTGCATTGATTGCTCTCGATTTCACGAAGGCGTTCGATACGGTCAACCCTTATCTTCTCCTAGCTAAGCTCGAGTACTACGGCTTATCTCCTTCAGCCTTGTCCTTTATGCAATCTTACCTAATAAATCGCTTCCAGCGCGTTCTTTTATATAATCCCTTGCCTATCATCTCCCCTACTCGCGCTGTTCTCTCGGGCGTACCTCAGGGCTCCGTTCTCGGACCTTTATTATTCATCATTTTCATCGCTGATCTGTGCTCCACTCCTTTCTTTGCCGAACTTCTTAAATATGCCGATGACGTGATTTTTCGCAAAACATTCCGTCTGTCGGACGTCTCTTCTACCGTTGCTGCATTGAACGTCGACCTTGAAGCGGTAGCTAAATGGGCATCCTCAAATGGACTGCACCTTAACCCTTCCAAATCCTCACTTCTCATTGCAGGTTCTCCAGTGCTGTTGTCTCAGCTTCAATCCTTCGATCTTTATCTGAACTCCGTACCCATACCTCTATCATCCTCAATTAAAATACTCGGCGTTCACGTCGACTCTTCCTGGACATTTAAACAACATGTTGACGTAAAATGTCGGGCTGCCTTTGCTCGACTTCGTCTTCTATATCCTTTCCGGCACATACTCTCTACTTCTCAGAAGCTTCATGTATCCCAAGCGCTTGTCGTCTCACTCTTCGACTACGCCGACGTCGTTTATATTCCAGCACTCAACCAACAACTATTGAATCGTATCCAATATATTCAAAACTCATGTCTCCGTTTCTCCTACAATGTCCGGAAATTTGACCATATATCTCCACTCTATTCTAACTCCCGTTGGTTAAAAATCCAACAACGTTTTATGCTTCATCTCTGCTGCCTGGTTTTCCGTCTTCTTCAGTCTGACACTCCTCCTTACCTCCGGCGTCTCTTGCATCTGAACTCTGAGCTCCATGACGTTAACGCCCCAAATACTCGTTACCCCGACCTTCTTTCCTTTCCATCGCATCACTCCGCCAAGTTTCGCGCTTCGTTCTCCTACTGTGCAGTCAAATATTTCAATGACCTTCCCTCTTCCATAAGATCCTTATCCTCCCTGCCCTCCTTTCGTACAGCTACGTCCACTTTTATTCTATCAACTGCACTTCCTGCCAGAAATGCATCTCAACCTGCGCATTGCTGATTGCTTGCACGGTCGTGTCTGCTAACGCGCACATGTGCGAGTGTTGCGTACGTATGTCCTCTGCTTACACTGCGTGTGTATTTTTAATTCTGCGACATATATATTAATGACTGAAATTTACTCCCGTGAGCGAATCCATTGTTTCTGTATTATTTATTGTTTATTATTTATTGTTTCTATTATATTATATTTAGTATTTAGTATTATGTCAACTCACACTGTCTCCACTGGTAGGCATAGAAACAACAACTTGTTGATGCCTTATTATTTGCGTGCGCTCATTATACTCTAACTGTATCCACTACTAAGCATCGCAATAAATTAAATTAAAATTAAATTAAATTTGAAATCTTGGTCGGATAACGCGGAAAATTTTGAACGTATAATTTTTAACTTATCCATATCGAGGAAGGATGCTAATTTTTCGAGACTCGTGCTAAGAAATTTGTACGAGTCGATGAATCTTAATTTGATGCAATTTTGGTTGTCTTTATCTTCAGTGCTTTTAACGTTCTTCGTAAACGAAATGTATTTTTCCTTCGTGATTGGGAGTAAGTCTACATGTTTTTCGTACGCGGTGGCAATTTCTTTTATAATAAAATGAGAATCATAACCCGATAAATTATGAAATACTATGGGAATAAAGTGAGAATTTTTATAATTTAAGTTACAATTAGAATGCGCGGGACCTCGATAATTGCCGGTCAAGTGACAGTGATCGCGTACTCGCACGTCGTCTGGCTCGAACGGTTTTTCGCACACGTGACAGTGCGTTGCGCTGTTAAACTTTTTCCACTCGTCTCGCGTGAAATCCACCATGGGTATATTATCGGACAAGATGTTCTTTACGTCGTGTGCTAAACGTCTTAGTTCCTCGGCGAACCACGCGACGCAATCCTTATCGCGACGAAATCGATACGCGGATAATGAGCCGTCGTACGAGCACCGCACGTAATATCCTATACTAAATACCCGATGATGTTGAGACTTGAACGTGGACGTTGTCGGATCCGCATCCGTCTTCTCGAGGGTACATTCCAGGTCGGCGTACACGACATATGGAAGTCGTTCCTTCCTGCTGTGATTCTTGAAACTCAGCCACTTGTCGTCCTCGCTCGGTAGTCGGATGGCACAGTTGTTTATCTCTCGGCAGTCTACACCGTGGGCTTCCAATTTCTCGCTCGAATGAAAATAATGTAAACATCTGCAAAAATAAAAACACAATTTTGTAAATTTTTATATAACAATAGAATATTTTATAATTTTATTAAAAGGAGTATAGGTACTCACCGATCGCAAAAGTATTTCCGACCATGATGCATGCTCAATTGCGAGCTCACAAGGCGGGATAGATTTTTTATCCACGCGAAATGTCCCACGTCGTCTCGCGGGTCCTGTACGTACAGCAGATTTACATGCTTTTCTCTCTTCCGGTCGGTGAGCCGTATCGGGAGAACGGTTGGCGTTTCCTCTCCCTCGATGGTATACACATTGATGGATATATTGTTGTGATTTTCAAAATTTTTAATCTGTTTCAAAGTCATTGGAAACTTAATGTCTTGTAAATTTAATATATTTTTGTAATCAGGGTACGAGGATTCCCGATTATTATTGACCTTGACAGGATACAGCGCGGCGACCACTGACCACGCGAAGCACGCATTGTCCATAGATTGCACGTTGATCACAGCTTTTTTCAATTTAATTTTTTTCGGCAAATTGATGTAACATCTCGCGCGCAAAGGATTGTACTTGTTCACGTTCACTGTCAAATTGAGTATACGCGATAAAGCCCATCCGCTATCGCGTTCCTGGAAATCCTCGAGTTTCGCTAATGTGGGCTCGATAACGTGTAGCTTGTACCACTCGCGCAGATCGGACCGTTCAGACAAACGAAAGAGTTCAAAGTTACTCGTGCTGAAACTTTTATTGTCACGTTTGTCACCCGTCACAAACTCGCCGTTGAACACGGTGTTTATCTTTACACTTGCGTGTGTTTGCATGACGTTTTGCACACGATCGAGCACGATGACTTCGGCATCTTCGAGAAATTTTCGCGGTTCGATGTAATTGATATTTATCACTGCACCGGTCAATACACGCCATTCGAACGCAGCATCAATCTCTCGCCACACGAGTCTTTCCGCGTTTTCGTTACCACTACTACTACTGCCCGCCGCATGCTCACCACCACCACCACCACCGATATGTACGAACCGTCTCTGTAATAGAGTCTTCGCACCATCGAGTCGCGCGATTCTTGCCACTAAAGATGATCTGTTTCCGACAGTCTGAGAGCCGTCTGAGAGCCGCGGACGTTTGGAACGACAGTCTTCTTCGAGCTGCTCAATAAACTTCTCGCATCGCTGTTCCCATGCAAGATATTCGTCCAAGGTAGCGATTTGGTTGGATCTTTCCACCAGGTCGCGTTCCGTTTTATCGAGATGTTCCATGTTTTTGTTTTTTAATATTGTCTTTTTTAAATCACGTCACATTCTTCGATGGAGCACTTGCACGTGATTCGATCGCACGCTGAACAATATCGTTTGCAATATTGAACGACATAGTGCGCAGACATAAACGGATAAGGAAAGAAATAGGGGGTATTAAAATGATTAAGCTCCCAATTATTAATATCATCATGGTCACGTTCACAGATTTTTTGAAGCAATAGATGATTAGGAATATTGATGTCAAGGTACATATACATACGTGCCGAATTGTTCATCACCAATAATTCAACGTACTTCCCAATAGCTGTATGAATCTTAATGTACAGTGCTTCACAACCACCATCCTCGATTTTCCGAAAAATTTCAATCGCCCAATAGTGATAGTCCCAATAGCGCGGTTTAAAGTAATATGGCATGTCAACACATCTTTCTTCTTTGCTAACGCACTCGTCCCGCAGCCGTCGATATACTTTTTGTCTCACGTTAGAGTCCCAGTCATAAGGACGCTCGGTTTCGATAACGATTTCTTGTCTAGCGAAGCGTTCACTGGTTCCGCGTATACCTAGTTCGCGATCGCGAAGAAACTGTACCGGCGATATTCGTCGCACATCCCTCAGTTTTTCGTCTCGCACACCTTCATCAGTCTTTAAAACATCGGCGATATCATTTATTAAATAGTGATCATAGCCTAAAGAGGTTATATACTCGTTAAGATCACTTCTTCTTTTCAATTCGTTCTTTTCAATTATCCGTTCCATGTTGCACACGTTATATAACTCGCGATCATCCATATCTGAATTATCGTCATCTCGCTATACTTTTTTCCAATCGATGTACCGACGCGTAGACTTTCAAATCACAGACTGCGATTTTGACTTGCTTCATTCTTTCTTATATACTTTTTCTATTGCCTTTTCCTCTCGTTCCAACTAGAGCATCGCGTATCGTTTCTTCTGTTTTAGTGCATGGTGTGCATACACTGCAGAGAAACAATATCACCTATAGAAATTGAGTCGCGTTGCTGCGCTTATGCCGTCTAGTGTTTATAAAATATAGCAGCCTGTCATCGGCGCTCGTCTTTGTAACCCGCGACGGTTAAGTCATAAAATTTTTGGTCGAGTACCTACGTCGCGCGACCATCGATGTTCGGCCATCCGCAGTGCGAGATGATATTCGTTTTATAAATTCTGTCATCGACGTTCGTCGATACCCATAGAAATTGAGTCGCGTTGCCGCGCTTATCCCGTCTAGTGTTTATAAAATCTAGCAGCCTGTCATCGGCGCTCGCCTTTGTAACGCGTGACGCCATAGCCGAATGGCGCCGCGAAACACCGATAAGCGACTTTTCCTATACAAAAAAATAAAGAGGAGAGACCGCGACGGTTAAGTCGCATAAAATTTTGGTCGAGTACCTACGTCGCGCGACCATTGATGCTCGGCCATCCGCAGTGCGAGATGATATTCGATTATAAATTCGTCATCGACGTTCGTCGATACCCATAGAAATTGAGTCGCGTTGCCGCGCTTATGCCGTCTAGTGTTTATAAAATCTAGCTGCATGTCATCGGCGCTCGCCTTTGTAACGCGCGACGCCATAGTCGAATGGCGCCGCGAAACACAGATAAGCGGCACTTCCTACGAAGAAAAGTGAAAAGGACCGCGGTGTCACGCTAGTCGCAGGTCGTAAATTATAGCCGCCTGCCATAGGCGCTCGCTCGCATTTGATAAGTGTGAAATGACATTTGTTTATAAATACTATCGGCCGAACATCGACGCGAGGCGGCATTTGTTTATCGAACATGTCCCGACGCGCTCGTCTGATCCACCCCCCTCCCCCCCCCCCCCCCCCCCCCCCCCCCCCCCCCCTCCCGCACCCCCCCGGGGGACGGCGGCACCAGAGTCCCCCCCCCCCGCCAGGCAGACCCCGCGGCCGCGAGTCCTTCCCTCCGCCCCTCACCCCCCCTGAGATCCCTGATATAGAATTCTCGCACTCTTCCTACTCTCGAGATCGACTTCGAGAATGTAACCTGTAGGTGAATCCGAAGCGATCGCGTTCACGTCAAAGTTCGAGATGTTGTTGACCCATCGAAAATCTGCGTAGGGCAATGGCTCACATATTGCCCAGCCGTACAAGTTGTTTACATCGAAATACATCAGGTACGACGATGGTTTCGACTGATCGTGAGATTGCATGTACTTGTTATTAGCTTGCGCGTATCTACCGGAACATTGACTGAGACCGCCGCGAATACCACGTTCGATAAACATTATCATATCAATGTCTGTGAGCAGTTCGAAATTAATGCGTGTATGTTTTAACATAGCGTCCCACGTGAAACCCGGTAGAGTGTAATAATGCGCTGGATCGAGTCCGTAACTCGCGACGCAGCTATCGCGAAAATTTTCAAACACGTCAGCCAATAACAAGACATCGGTTTTCAGGTATAGATCGCTGTATTCACCCAAGGTTTGAATGGAGAACCGTTGCCAGACGTTCACGGCGTGCGCGTAATCGCTCTCGGATCTGTCCGATCGGCACCGTGTGCAATCGACACCGTGTCCGATCGGCACC
>NW_020211932.1:0-1687 GCF_003070985.1 Temnothorax curvispinosus | reverse complement strand
ACCGTGTCCGATCGGCACCGTGTGCAATCGACACCGTGTCCGATCGGGAAATATTGCTGTGTCCGATTTGTAATGTGCGCAATCGGGACTCACTCGAAATTTATACGAGTCGATAAATCTTAACTTTATATTGTTTTGCGAATCAGATCTTTTCGTGGTGTCTTTCACGTGTTTAGTAAATGAGATGTACTTTTCCTTTGTTATAGGCAGTACATCGATTTTGCCTTCAAACGCGGTAGTTATCTCCTTGAAAATGAAATGCGCGTCATAGCCCGACAGATTGTGGAATATTACTGGGATGAAGTGAGAATCCTTATAATTCAAATTGCATGTCGAATGTGCGGGACCTCGATACCTACCGGTTAAATGACAGTGATCGCGTACCCGCGTGTCGTCTGGCGCGAACGGTTTCTCGCACACGTGACATTGCGTCGCACTGTTAAATTTTTTCCACTCGTCTCGTGTGAAATTCGCCATGGGTACATTGTCGGACAAGATGTTCTTTACGCGATGCGCCAATCCTTTGAGTTCCTCGACGAACCACGCGACGCAGTCATTATCGCGACGAAATCGATACGCGGATAATGAGTCGTCGTATGAGCAATGCACGTAATACCCGACGCTAAATACCTTATGGTGTTGGTATATGCCGGACGTTTCAGGATCCGCTGCCGTCTTCTCCAGGGTACATTCCAGATCGGCGTATACGATCAACGGAACTCGTTTTTTCCTGCCGTAGTTGTTGAATTGCAACCACTTGTCGTTATCACTCGGTAACTTGATCGCGCAGTCGTTCATCTCCCGACAGTCGATGATGTGGGCTTCCAATTTCTCGTTCGTGTAGAAATAGTGCAAACATCTGTAAATAATGAAATTTTTTTTTATATATATCTTTTTACATAAAAATTTTATTTTTATTAGGATGTATACTCACCGATCGTAAAAATATTTCCGGCTATGGTGTGTGCTCAATTGCGAGCTAACGAGACGCGATAAATTTTTTATCCAGGCGAAATGTCCTACGTTAGCATCTTGCGGATCTTCCACGTACAACAAATTTATGTGTTTGTTGTTTATCTTTCGATCGGTGAGCCGTATTGGCAGGATAGCAAGTTTCTTGTTTTTTTTTTCTGGATGGCATATACGTTGATTGAAATGCCGTTGAGATCTTCAAATTTTTTAATTTGACGCAACGACATTGAAAATTCGATGCCTTGTAAATTTAATGCTGTTTTATATGAAGGGTATGAAGATTTTCTATATGTATGTTCCACGACTGGATACAGCGCGGCGACCACCGACCACGCGAAACATGCATTGTCCGTAGATTGCACGTTAATCACCGCTTTCTTTAATTTAATTTCTTTCGGTAAATCGATGTAACACCCCGCGTGCAATGGATTATATTTGTTTATATTTAGCATTAAATTATGTATACGTAATAACGCCCACCCGCTATCACGTTCCTGGAATTCCTCCAGCGTTGCTAAAGTGGGCTCGATAACGCGCAAGTTATACCACGCTTCCAAATCGGACTCGCGAAAGAGTTCACAGTTTCCCGTATTGACACTTTTATTTGCGCGTTTATCGCCCGCCACAAACTCACCGTTGAACATTGTGTTTATTTTTACACCGTCATGTTCTTGTATGACGTTCCGCACATGATTGAATACAATGTTTCTCGCAT
>NW_020211931.1:0-1323 GCF_003070985.1 Temnothorax curvispinosus | reverse complement strand
ATTAGCAATTTTTCAAACATGATTGTTATAAACAAATAAATTATATTATTAACAGACCTAGTTAGTGTGATTACTGGAACTATCACAAAAAGTCAAATAACTTTTGATTATAAACCATTATTGTATCTCTCAAAATAAACTAATTAACAATAAAATTTATCATAAAAATATTATTAAAGATGATAAATAAAATCACTACAGATACCCAGCAGAGCATGTCAAGTAACCTCACAAAAACTCCCACATCATATCTCTTCTTAATTCCGAGATATAATTAAGAATTATGGAAATCCATAAAACACAGAAATTTTAAACAACCTAAAATAATGCCTTTAATTATCTGAACACAACAAAAGAAACCCCATTTTTTATCTCTTACCGTTCTCGAGTTATAAATTATTAAAGTTTCACATCCGCCATTTTGAATTTTCTACCCTTTAGACTTACAAAGACCAAATCACTTTCACATTAATATTTTAGTCTTTTATACATTTTAAAGCTGAAAAATTTCATTTCTAAACAAAAATTTTGACACTTAATTATTATGATAAAAATGGAATCTCTCCTACTCCTAAACACCAGCAACGTTAACGCTGATTTTCTATTTAAATTAATTAAATTAATAAACGAGATTGAAAATTGAACATTCACTCCATGAAAGACGAGGATAGTTTAATACCAGTTCACAAGGTGTAAGACAAGGATAGCCATACTAAATTCTTAATAAATTAAAATAAAATTAGAAAATGAATAGTTTGAGATAAAAACAATATATACGTGTATACGGAATAATCGTTAAAACTGCTCGATAGGAAAACATTTACTACATAATCATCTATTTTTGCAACTTACTTTTATAAACAATCATAAACAAATTATTGACCATGTCAATAAATATTTTTAACTTATACCTCGGATCACGTATAACACTTTTTATATAAGTCAAAACCTTGTCACTTTTCTAATAAAAGCGCTATAAAAAGTGAAAAGACACCCGGTATAAAGGAAATGACCTTAAATAATACGTCTGACATACGTATATTAATATGTTAAACGTATTGACTCGGGACAATGAATTTAAACTTTACTATTTTCCAAAATATAATGGCAAAAAATATCTTATATATATAAAAATATAGTCTGAACCCTTCTCTTGAAAATCATCCATAATACAATATTTTTATTAACTTCCTATATCTAATTAATCGTAAAAATACATACCTCTGTTTGTGCGACAGCACTTTAGTAACAAAAACTCGTTCTGGTAAATACAAATTTCAACCCCATATATAAACTCTGCATCAGTACACCTACAAAAAATGA
>NW_020211930.1:1912-9275 GCF_003070985.1 Temnothorax curvispinosus | reverse complement strand
CATAACTTTGGATTTTTCAGCGTTAAGTGTCAATTTTTTCTTTTCTAAATACTTTCGGAATCTACTTATCATCTCCTTAAGCTCCTCTGGACTCCTGGCTAACAGCACTATGTCGTCTGCGTAGGCAAGTGTCCATATTTTTTCCCTTCCTATCACTATCCCTCCTGCTTGACCTTTTTTCATCCTTTCTTGCCTTACTCCTTTGGTTGTCCAAAATCAATCTGCTCGTTGTATGACCGTTTACTCTGACGACGTTTCTCGTTTCCTGATAAATCTTACCTATTCTTTTCCTGATCTTCTGGCTGATTCCTGTTTTCTCCATTATCTTATTCAGTTCTTCTCTGTCCACCTTGTCAAATGCGGCGCTTAAATCCGCGAAGAAGGCGTAGATTTTTCCTCCCTTGTTGACTAATTCTCTGTTTGTGATGTAATTCAGAATAAAAATGTTATCTATCGTGCTTCTACCTCGTCTAAATCCTGCCTGCGTTTCTGGGATGATGTTTTTGTCTTCTATTTCGGCCTTCAGTCTTTCTTCGAGTACCATTGCGTATATCTTGTACGCCGAGTTGAGCAGCGTTATTCCTCTATAATTTTTTTAATTTTCCTTATCTCCTTTTTTGAAGATAGGGGCGATCACTCCTTCTTTCCATCTTTCCGGCAACCCTTCTCCTTTCCATACCCTATTTATAATTTCTTTTAACCTTTGTATTACCTTCCTGCTTCCATTTATCCATACTTCATTTTCCAGTCTATCTTCTTCTGGGGCTATATATATATATATATATATATATATATATATATATATATATATAATAAAAACTTTTTAGACATTTTTCTGCAATATTTATAAAATATTTCGTGATTTTCTTGAAGTATCTACACAATATGTTATGCATATTTCAAACATTCACCCGACATTAAGAAATATTATATCATATATCCAATTTAAAATTTCATTACTCTTTTTAAACTGAATTTGTTTCTTAAGATGATTTTTGAAAAATTATATATTTGCGCTGGTTGTAACATATGTAGACTATATATAACGCTTACATCAAATTAAGAAGTAGTCTACCACGTAAGGCAAATAGCTAGTTTTTTACTCGCCTTTTTCTAGCAAACTTTTATAATGAGTTACGGAACACACTAGACTTAAGTGCAACACAATAAGATATCGTTTATTTTCTATTACCAAAGACTAATATATGTATTCGATTGCGAGAGCCCAAGCTGGGCCAGACTGATTGTTCCCTAGTTCATAAGAATTTTCTTGTTTATTGGAAATATATGTAATCCCGACAATTTATATGGTGTGCAATAAACAGATTAAAAAAAAAAAAAACGTAAGGCAGTTGGCTCACGATGCAGAAATCCCGAGGTCCCGAGTTCGAATCCTACGAAGGTAAGTGTGTTTTTCAAATACGAGAAAATATTTATAATTATAGACTGCATCTTAAGAAACAAATTTAGTTAAAAAATAGTAATAAAATTTTGAAATAAATAATTTTTTTTATGTCGGGTGAATATTAAGGGGATAGCCTGGTGTAGCGGCTTCAAAAAATCGAATTTTTTTTTTGCTTAAATCGATAGTATTCTATCTCTAGAATACCCTAAACTCTAAGCATGAATTTAGATTTTAGCGGGCTAAAATGAGCTCGATCGGTGCGCTTGGTCGAGCGCTCCGAGGAGCAGGATACTGGGGGGAGCTCTCAACGGTCTTTGAAAAGGCTCGTTGCCGGCTGATTTGTGAAGATTTGTCGAAGAAAGAGCTGCTCGAAAAGTGTTTGGGTGGGCATATCCAAAATGCAAACGAGAGTTTCAACTCTACTATTTGGCGGTTTACTCCAAAACACCTCCACTGCAGCCGGAAGATCATAGAGATTGCTGCTTAGCAGCTGGAATATTTAACAAAGGCTATTTATGCTAAACAGTGCTAAACATAATGTCAGATTTGGAAATAGTTATTGGGACAGCATGCAGAGATTATGCCGACAAAATTAATAATAGCCGTACGATCGTTCGACCAGAATCGTCGAAGTAAAAGCATTGCTCGCAAACTAAAAAATATACATAAACAACGGCTGTTGGAGCAAAACAAGCTGTATGAAGAAGTTGAGGGAATATTATATGGAGCAGGGATAGTAGATTGACCAAAAAGTATAGGTAAATCAACAATAATAAGCTTTTATCAACCTTCTTTCTTATTCGAAAACTTTAAACGCGTTTTTCTCAAAACCATGTTTTTGAAATTGGCGTACACGATAATTCAAAATATTCTTGATAGATCCAGATTATTTTTTTTTTTTTAATTAAAGGTAATTAAATTGCCTTGAACTTATACCTATAATATGTACTAAAAATTTTGTTTTAAAAAAGTTATAAACAAAAAAAAGTGCAAAATTCATGCAAAAAAAATTTTTTTTTTTAAACCATTATTTTTAAATTTTTTTATAATAAAACAAATTATGTTTTAGGTATAACTAGAAACTACACTCATAAACTTTACAAAAAAAAATTTTTTTGTTTTAGATCGTTCTACGAAATGCTAGAGTGTACGCCATTCAGAAAGAATTTTCGAAGCCACCTTCGTATTTGATCGCATAACTCCTGTGTACTTACATATATTTATTAAAAAAAATTAATTTGAACATTTCAATATGTACACAATAAATGGTGTTAATTGCAAAAATATATATTAAGTAGTTTCTTTTTAAAAAAATCCAAAAAAAGAGCTTGTTTTTGGCGTTCTACACCAGGCTACTCCCTTAAATGTATACAGAATATGCGATATCCCATTTTTAATGTTCCTAAAATAATCTATAAATGTTCTATAAATATATTTTGCATATATAAAAAAATTATGGATTATGGGGAAATATTTATAAAACATTTGTAGATTATTCGAAAACATTTACAGAAATTTCTAAGGACATTCAAAGCGGGACATTACACGTTCTTTGCACATTTATAGATCATTCATAGAAAATTCATGAATATTCTAAAGAATATTTATAGAACATTCATGGAATATTTCATGCTATATGGGTTATCATTTCTGTACTTCAAATATATCTAAAGGAAAATGTATAAGAAATTATTAAAATTATTTTAAAGAACGAAAATAATCATTATTTTTTGTTGTATGACCGTTAATTTTATTTATTTGTCAGTAACAATAATAATCTCATCCTTTGTTTAATTTAACATTTTTTCTACGTTCGGAACGTTATGTGTTTTTAGATCGCTTCGAAATTATATTAAATCTTTCGTTTTCCAGTTTTCACTATGCAGCAACGATAAGAAACAAAATATCGACTGATTAAAAAGATACATATGTAAAATAAAAATTTACTACAATCCATGAGTATAAGTAATGTCGAGGAAATGAAGTTAAATTTTATCGCGTTTTATCTGTCAAAATTATTTTGAATTACGTTTTATATATTTCTTTATATTTTCAATAGAATATAATAATAATACCTAATTAATTATTATTGCTCTTATTAACTTACTTTGTATATTATACTTGTATGTTGATTAAACTACAGTTCTTTGCAGCAATTAATTAGGTATGCGCTATCGCCACGAAAGCCGTTAATATCAAGGATAGTTCAGCGTAACTGCCAGTCGACCTGTCCGACCATCACGAAAGAACACCGAATACTGGTTACAATGTCAATCTCTGATGTTTTGATAGATATGTCATGTAAATATACAGTACCTGTTACATACGAAACTGTTCGACTCGTACCATTGTTACACATTTATTTGAATACTTGTGAACAAAGATATCTACAGAAAGATTATAGATCATAAATATGTGTTTGTTTATAATATTGAGAAGTCGTTTTTGTCAGTTGCACTTCTTTGAATCAGTCAGATAATACTTGTATAATACATTAGCTTGATACCGTGCTTCGCTACGGTAACACATTTTACCCCTTTTCACTTCCTTATAGGGATCGAATTTCTAAAAAGCGCTTTGTTAGTGGGTACTAACGTCATAGAAGGAATATACTCCCCCAATTTCAATTTGTTTCTAGGTTTAGGGGATTGGGCCGGACGTTGATGAGTCAGTCAATCAGCGAAAATATTTTATCATTAAATACTGTAAGACCATGTCGATATAGAAGACGTCTCTTACAAAATTTTGAATGTTTCTTACTCGATAACAAACATCGAGACGCATAGATGAGTTCTCTGAGTTATAAACTACTGGAAATAAGGAGTTTATTACAAGTTAAGCTTATATAATTAAGACGACTTTAATACATTTTTGTAGTGAAACTTCTTTAGGCACGGTAATGAGTTCGATTCGCGACACGAAAAAGTGTAACGGAAGTGAAACTTCTTTGGTACGGTAGTAAGTTCGATTGTGCGACACGAAAAGTGTAACGAAAATTTGACCAATAGGCGTACGGCGTTGGCGAGACAGTTCTTCTTCTGGCACGGTAGTAAGTTCGATTATGCGACACGAAAAGTGTAACGAAAATTCGACCAATAGGCATACGAAATGAAACTTCTTTGGTACGGTAGTAAGTTCGATTGTGCGACACGAAAAAACGTCACGAAATAGTGTCACGAAAATTCGACCAACAGGCGTACAAAGTGAAACTTCTTTTGGATCGGTAAGTAAATTCGATTTTGCGACTCGAAAACGCGTCACGAAAATTCGATCAGGCGTACGGCACTGGCGAGACGGATATAGTGAGAACTGCGTGTAACACTATATTTTCGAGTTGCGGGTGGCTTGGAGTGACTAATTCCGTTGCATTGTTTTTGTATTAATTTCAGAAAAGTTATGGCAAAGCCTTGCCTTCAGAAGTTTCACTTCTAACGCGCGTGGCGACCACGCGTTCATTTTTTTTTTAGTGTAATTATATTGTATAAATTATAGCCGTCAAATTATAGCTATTTGATTTCAGAAATTCACATAAAATTAATAAGAGAAATTGAATTTAGTCTAAGATATATATTATAATTGTACTATATAAATTGCCTTTTTTATATTAAATTCAGTATATTTTGCTTCAAAATTATAAAAATATGTAAAGAGACAGAATAGTGTAGAAATTATATAAAGCACATGCATACTCTACTACCAATCAGATGACAGTAAGTTCAAGTGTCATATATATCACAAGATTTCGAAATTGTACTAATAGTTGGAATTATTAATACAAACGAACTGTTACAAAAATATTTAAAATAACATAAAAAATTTTAAATTGTTTAGACTTTTAAAAATAATAATAATACGTAAAAATAATATAAAATCTTATTTAAAAGTAAACATATTTCTTGTGCTTGATTTGAAACAGATTATTTTGATATTTCAACGTTAACAGAATATGTATTAATTTATACTCACAATATAAAAATAGTTTTAGCTAACTATAATAAATAAATTGTAAAGCATACACAGGGAAAAATAATAAGAATCTGATACGTATGTGGAATCTGTGTTCATAATATATTATACTTTGTCAAGTTCTTTAACAACGATAGAAGTAGATAATATCTTTCAATATTGCGATTGAGATGAGTGATCTACAAAAGTGATACAAAATATTCATACATGATACATCATATTCCGAAAGATTAATTTATTTAAAATAGACGAAAATATATGCAATGTATAAGATAATAAAAAAAAGTTATAAACAATATTAAATTTTGAAGATTCAACAGAAATACAATTTTTATTCTATCGATAGTAATAACCACTGTTTAGAGATAAAGCTTCTTATTACAAAGCGACGCCATTATTTCATGTCTTTTGTTCAAAGTCTATCAACGATTATAATAAAAATTTAGATTAAAATTTAAGTATTCTATTAGCAAATAATACTATTACATAATGTCTACAAAGCATTATATATTCAATTTATCACTTTCATCACAAAAAATCACTTTTATTTTCGTGCTTCTACTTAGTTTTCCCCTCTTAAAAAATTTATTCGCTCTATATCAAATGTAATAAATCAAAGTACGTTTAGTGTGTTTATAAAAAATATTTTACGAAGGATATCAAACAGCATCAAGAGTCTAATACTATATAAATTATTTTTTACAGAACGGTGATATGTCATATTATAACAGTATAACAACAATATGACACATAAATATATTTAATTACAGAACAGCAATATGTCACAGAAAATTTTATCAATAGCTTCCAGACTATTAATAAAATACTAAGTATTATAAGTATAAAAATATTAGAAAATATTAGAAATAATTAAAAATAATTAAAAAATTATTTACAAAAAGGTAATAATAAATAAAAATGATATTGTTTGAAAAATTATGTAGGTAATTGTATGTCTTGCATAACATTTGATATTTTTGATTGATCAGATTAATTGATCATTTAAGTTTGATTTCTTCCAAATCGCTTTGTAAAAATATCTACGGACTCTTTAAGATTATTTTTACGATTTTCTATCAGCTTTATAAGGCTTGACAAAGTGTTTGGATCTTGATTGAAATAAGTTTCTGTGAATCTTTTTACCTGAAACAGATTAGGATGTTAAAGATGTTTATCAATAATATGTAGTAATTTATTTTTATGCAGCCATTCCTTAAAATATAATTTTTTATTTAACATAGACAATAACAATACATGGTATGCATTATGCATATAAACATATTTAATCCTTTAGCTGCGGAAGTAGGGGGGGCTCCGTTTGCCTACATTCCCGATTGCCAACAGCTTCGTTTGCCCACAACATTTTGCCTACAGCTTCGTTTGCCGACATTCCCGATTGCCTACAGAGCGATTGCCTACAAGCATTATTGCGCACATGTAATAGTTAAAAGTACGAAAGTACGTCTGCGCACATGACCAAACATATTGCACACATGACTTTATTGCACACAAGCAGATTGCACACATGACATTATTGCGCACACACACATTGCACACATGACTTTATTGCGCACATACACATTGCACACATGGCTATATTGCACACATAAAATAAAAAATCATATTAACACTTTGCACACATGACATTATAGCGCACATACACTTTGCACACATGACATTATTGCGCATATACGCATTGCACACATAAATTTATTGCACACATAAAATTAAAAAAATTATAATAAAAATTAATATTTTGCACACACGACTTTGTTGCGCACATACACTTTGCACACATAACATTATTGCGCACATACACATTGGACACATTATTATTGCGCACATGAAAATAAGAAAATCATATTAACATATTGCACACATGACGTATTGCACACGTACATTTTGCACACATAACATTATTGCGCACATACACTTTGCACACATGACATTATTGCGCACATACACTTTGCACACATGACATTATTGCGCACA
>NW_020211930.1:0-1902 GCF_003070985.1 Temnothorax curvispinosus | reverse complement strand
ACACATAACATTATTGCGCACATACACTTTGCACACATGACATTATTTCGCACATACACTTTGCACACATAATATTATTGCGCACATGAAAATAAGAAAATCATATTAGCACATTGCACACATGACATTATTGCGCACATACACATTGCACACATAATATTATTCAGCACATAAAATAAAAAAATCATATTAACACATTGTACACATAACGTTATTACACACATACGCTTTGCACACATAACATTATTACGCATATACGCATTGCACACATGACTTTATTGCGCACACACACACATTGCACACATGGCCGTATTGCACACATAAAATAAAAAAATTATATTAACACATTGCACACATAACGTTATTGCGCACATATATTCATCCCAAGTTTTATAAGGGGAACAGAAAAGTCAAAATAATGTCACTTTGATGTCACATTGACCAAATTTACTGATTTTTTATCACGATTGAAATCTTTTGATCTTAGACGACTTAAAACAGACTTTACGCTGACTCCTTTTATTATTATATCTTTTTGATTTTTAGAAAATGTGGTATCCCAGACAAAATGCATGTATCAAATCGGGACAAATGACGTCTTAAGGGCTTACACCTGAGTAGAATTTTGAAAAAATCGATTTTCTTTTTATTGCATTTCTTGAAAATATATAGTTTCAAAAATATTGTGTTAAAATATTATTAAGAAATTCGAAGAATTGTAGAAGTTACGGAAGTTTTACTGAAGCGGAGCGGAGCGGAGCGTAGCGGTATCGCGCCTTTTTCGCCGGTATCGCGAGATAGCTCTCTCCTCTCAGGACTTCGTGTCCTTCGAGAAGCCTCTCCTCAAGTCGTCATCGAAGGACTTTTATATGGCCCCGGAATCGCCGACTAAAAATAAAATTATAAAAAAAAATTTTTTTTAAACAATTTTATTGTTAATTAACAAAAAAAATTTTTTTAATTATTACTAATATTTTCGAATCAAAATAAAACTTTTTTGTCTTTTGCATTTTTTTCGTAAGACGAGTTGTTTTCAAGTTATAGCATTATAAACAATTAATGATATCCAAATCTCTTCTCAAACTTTAAACGCGTTTTTCTCGAAACATGGTTTTTAAAAACGGTGTTCACGATATCTCGAGAACGGATCGATAGATCTTTTTGAAATTTGGACACGATATTCTTGAATGCTTTGTTTAATTAGCTACGATCAAACTTTTATAAATTTTTTGTTACAAATGTTTAAAAAATGCATTGGTAACTTGAAAAAATAGGTCAAAAATCGACTTCAAATTTCAAACAGCCGCCATTTTTCGAATTTTTTTTTTTAATTTTTTTTGGCTCGTAGCTAACTGTCTTGTATATAACTAATTGGGAATTTAATGCATATTTTTGTACCAGATGACGTGACAACCCAAAATGGTGAACACCGCAAAAAAACGGGGCTTACGCTGATGCCAATAAACAATATTTATTGTTAATAAATTTTAATTAAAAAATTCACAAATGTACTAGAATACATGCTCTTTTTAACAGAAAAAAAAGTTTTTAAATAAAGCAATTATTTCCCGAGAAAAAAATTCCCAAAATATGGTCACTTTACTCAGATGTAAGCCCTTAAAGGCGTCATTAAGATATCTTCAAGACGTCATATGATATGACGTCTTGAACGACCTTAAGACGTCTTTAAGACGTTTTAAGGTTGGTTTATAATAGCCGTAACCGTTGATTTAAGCCGTAATCTTTAAGAAATTGACCAATTACAGTCAATTATTCTTCTCAAATTCCACTGTGATTGCTCAATTTCTTAAAGATTACGGCTTAAATCAACGGTTACGGCTATTATAAACCAACCTCCCGCGAAAAACGATCTAATATGAATCTAACTAAAATCATATTAAA
>NW_020211929.1:0-1425 GCF_003070985.1 Temnothorax curvispinosus | reverse complement strand
ACTCTTTTGACATTGTTAAAAAAATTTTAAATTTTTGCGCGTGAATGGAAGTGTATCTATCGCTTCGAATTATATCTCTTAATAATTCTTGATCGCATTTATATTGGGATTGCTGCCAAACTATTTCAGGAACGTCCTGAATATTTATAAAGTTATCGAAGATTTCAGAAATACACGTATGCGGTTGATATTCCTGTTGGTATTCATGTATCAATTACGTAATATCTTAATAAAATCGAACGCATAGAATATTTTAAATTATGAGTAACGTTGAGATCAAGACCAGTACAGTGTTACACAATGAAACATCGTTTTTTTAATCGATATAACCTTCAGCAATTACATATTGCGAACGAACAGCTATAAGTTATATTCGTGCGAACGCCACACACTTATACTACCTATGGTTCCTTCTTCTCTCTACGTCTCTCTACTTCCACGACGAATCTTCACGTCATCGTCGTTTACATAGTAACACACTGCCGTCCGAGCTCAATGTCTCTCCTTATCTCACAATTGTACAAATCATTATATTATCATACTACATAACGCTATGAATTCCTCATTTAGAAACGGCGAAAAAAGAGCGAATGCACAAGATTCAACTAATTACAGTGTCAAAAAAAATTGAGGCAAGAGCAACAAAAGAATAATGTTGTGAACACAATATCCAGATTATTTTACAGATTAATTTAGTTTAATTTTATTTTTTGTAAATATTATATAAATATAAAAATAACATGACATTATATTAAGATAAATTCAATGGAGCTTAATAATGAATCTTAATTATCACGGGCAACGATACGAAGAAACGATTAAATTTAACGAAAAACTCGTGTCCCATTAATCGTTCATGCGTTTAGAAGAAGCATTTTACGGTTTTCAAGAAAATTTCACATTTCCCGTGATATAATAACAAACTTTCACACACTGTATCCTTTTCTTCGAATCCTCTGAAATATATGCGACCGAGATATTACGAGGACTCACGTGAATTCGAAAGAACAAGACGGCTTTTGCTGCGAACGATCCTGAAAAGTTGTAAACTCGGGGCAAATCTCTCGCAAGAATCGCAGATAGAACTCGAGCGATGCCTGAGAAAGCTACTGGCCGTAGCGAACCCGTCGCAAAAATTTGATCCAGCGACGAGTCCTTTTTGTTGGTTTTCTCTCGTACACCAAGGAAAAGTATTTTATCCGCGAAAAGGGGGACTCTCGTGTGCGCCTAAGAAGTCGGTCGTCGCTTAGAAATTCACACGGAATCGTTACATTTTTAGGAGGCTTTCAGCGATACGGGGCAACGGGGCTATGATCAGCGACGCGATTTACGAACGAGAAAAGGCGGAGAAACAAACGGACGGACAAACGATTTGAAGAAAACAGTCGGACTAATACTTAAGCCGACTTAGAAAAGCAACTCACC
>NW_020211928.1:0-3395 GCF_003070985.1 Temnothorax curvispinosus | reverse complement strand
TTTTTTTTCGTTCAATTTGAAAAAAATCTTGGAATTCACCCAATATTGCACATCTCTTCGCACTGCCCGAAATATAAGTGGCAACTCCTCTAATCAAATCTTCACAAGAAGGTAACTTTTTGCAAGCTTTACTGGCTACAATCGCGGATGAATGGCAAATACAATTCAGTGTTACTAAATTTGGAACTTCTTTTTTAAGACGACTCATAAAAGAATTTTTGCGTCCAATCATAACTGACGCATTATCGGATGCCATTCCAACAATATTTTTTATAGGTATATGTTTTTCTTCTAAGCATTTTTTAAATTCTTCAAAAATTTTATTCGCGGAACAATCTCTTGCATCTAAAGGTAATAATTCTAATAATTGAGTTGTAATTTTTTTATTTGAAGGTGATACACATCGAACAAGAAGGCACATTGTAACGTTCGCGTTTTCTCGCTCGGAATTCGCTCGCCAGGCCAGGGTGAGAAAACGTGGAGACACTGGTTGGTTTTACTAAATAGTCTTTATTCTTACTAACTAAGTGATACAGAAATGATGGAGGGCGTACGTGTAGGTGTGTGTGTGTGTATTGCTCCGCTGAGCCGCAGTGTACGTGTTATGGTCGATGCGGAGCAGACCCGCGGACGAGTAGACGAGTTCACAACGAGCCGAGACGGATTCGCGGGCGAACGCGGAGGCCCGGTGGCTTTACGGATTCGCGGGCGGAGGCGCGACTTATATCTATCAGGTAGGACGGTCAGGAGCTCAGTCGGGGGCGCCCGACTGAGCGGCCCGTACACCGGGGGCACCCGGCTCGAAGACGGGGGCACCCGTCTTCCGTACGGCGGAAAGGGTCGGGGGCGCCCGACCCAGAGGGGAGAAGGCAGGTAATGCCAACCGGGGGCACCCAGCTGGGGAGGCCCGTACCCTGGGGGCACCCAGGTGAGAACGGGGGCACCCGTTCCCTGTACGGAGGACGAGGTTGGGGGCACCCAACCTAGAGAAGCGGTCTCGGAGAGTGGTCGTGTCGGAAGCAGGAGTCGGACAGGACTGGTGACTCGAGTCGGCTCGAGTCCCCTATTTATACCCCGAGTGAGGGCGGTGGGGGCTGCCCCACCGCTCGGTCTGTCCCACCGCTCGGGCTATCCCACCACTCGGGTGCAGGAGTGCACGTTGAACTAGGCGCTAGGTGGCCGTCAGGGCCGTAGCGCTAGTGACGAATACGCGTATCGTCACATCATTAATTTAGTATCTGAGATATCCGTACTCTCATCTATTAGAATAGAAAATTTACAAGTTTTTAAATGGTTTACTACTGTCTCAATTTCCCGTTTTGCAGTGACATTTTTAACAATATTTGCGCACTTATTTCGAGCTAGTGAAAAATCTTGCAGAACTTTGGGATCTTTAAAAATGTCTTTTAGCAAAGGTGATAAATGATCCGCGCATTGAAAGGCTATATTATGCTCGGAAAAAAAGTGGCTAATTTAATTTCTGCGCGTTTGACGTTATCTTCATGTGACAAACTATTTTTGGTATCAATATTATCAGCAGTCTTATAATTACAAGATTTTATGTTCTCGATATGTCTGACCGTTTGTGAATGTTCAACTAAATTTGTTCTGCAACATCTGATAGTTTTATTACATGCAATACAAAGCGCTTTATTTTCTGCAGAATGAGGAGCTAACCATCTTTTAAAGATATTTTCATCTAGCCAAGCATTTTGAAATTCTCTACTTCTACGTTTCTTAATAGCTCCTTGACCAACAGAATCCATCATGCAGCATGCACAAATATATAAATAAGTGTTATACTTACTAACTTACCTTGTGTAGGTTACATATGTAACCTCTAACCTCCTTCGACGAACCCGTCACTTTCGCGCCAAGACCCGAGACTTTTGCGCCCAACGGTCGCATTATAGACAGTCGAGCGCGCGAGCTAAGTGAGAGCGACAAGAAGAGAGTAATATTCTCCTTCTCGCTCGGCACTGCCGAGCGCTGCCGACACACCGATAGACCGAACGTCACTCTGTGTGCGCAGTGGAGGGGGGCGCATGCGCGAAAAACCGGGCCGGATTCACATCACTGGTTAAGAGCAGAAAACAGAAAGCAAAAAGCACATTGTAGATTAGTCTTTAGGCATTGATCATTCTCATACTATTTTATAGTGTTCTTTATTTGTCGTTTATTTGTCGGTCGTTTACATATCGCGGACCTACACAACAATTGTACACACACACACGCACGCACGCACGCACAGAGAGAAAAAGAGAGAGAGAGAGAGAGGGTGGGAGGGAGGGAGAGAGGGAGTGAGAGAGAGAAAGGGAGAGAGAAAGAGAGAGGGAGAGAGAGGGAGGGAACGGGAGAGGGAGGAGGGAGAGGGAAAGGGGGAAGGGGAGAGAGCGAGAGAGGAAAAAAGAGGGGAAAAGGGAGAGGGAGAGGGAGAAGGAAGGGGGGAGGGAGAGAGGGAGGAAAGGGGGAGAGAGAGAGAGGGAGAGAGAGGGAGAGAGAGGGAGAGGGAGAGAGAGAGAGAGAGAGAGAGAGAGAGAGAGAAAGCGTACATTTATTATTCAGCGCCCTGGGATACAATCCCCTCAGGCGCACCAAAAGGAATACAAGAATATATATGAAGAAATTATTGTGACATAATAGTATCATAACAACAATACAACACAAGACCCCAGGTTGGAATATGGCCTGCGCAGAAAAACGTGCGTCCGACACGAAAACAGCTAGAGCGGTCCCGTGACTGACTCAATCCCAGACGTCCGCAGGAGATATTTATGAAATTTATCCTTAAAACTACTCTTTGATTGAGCAGCCCGAATATCAGGCGGAAGGTCATTCCATAGCTTGGACGCGCAAGATCTGAAAGATCGCCTGAACAACTCAGTTCTACAGGGGGGGAGAGATAGAAAATCCCCAGCAGCTCTCGTACTCCTACATGTTTCGACAGACCTAAATGTAAGACAATTGTAGAGGAGACTCGGCTGGTGTGTACGGATAATGTTAATTAATTGACACCCCACAAAATAGCTTCTTCTCATATCCACCTTGAGCCAACGCAATCTGTGATAGAAAGGCGTAATATGTTCATCTCTTCTGACATTGTACACAAATCTTACACAGGCATTTAATGCCCTGTGCAATCTTAAGTTTTGTTCCGCAGTTATATCTGTATATGCTGCACTGCAATAGTCCAGCTGCGGAAAAATCAGCGAAACAATCAATCTTGCTTTCAATGCCTCTGGCAACAGGTGCTTAGATATCTTGAGTTGATATAGTTTAGTTTGCATCTTCTTGACAGTGTTAGTAACATTTTTGTCCCACGTTAGAGTGTTGGATATATTTATTCCTAGATACTTTACATCGCTGGAGAACTCCACCGCAACCCCGCTCACCAT
>NW_020211927.1:0-4831 GCF_003070985.1 Temnothorax curvispinosus | reverse complement strand
TAGACATCGAATTCAACGTATTATTACACCTGGACACCGAAAACTATAAAGCGCACTATCTGGACCTCGTCATCGGCAACCTGGGATACCTAGACATCGAATTCAAGCTTGATTCATAAGAATCGACTTAAAAATTCCCTAGCGACACTTTCTGCCAAGCGTAGAGAACCTTCTTTTCCGGCAGCGGTGGTAATACGATGTAAGGATACGAAATCTCTCCAGATAAACATGAAGCAATTGACTCAATATATATTATATAAGTATATACCTAATTTACCTAAATAGAAATCTTCCTCCTGACCGATAAAGTCTATCGACCTAATTTCGAAATACGCGCGCGATATCGAAACTGGCGATACCTGCGCCGCCAGCGTCGAAAAAGTGAAAGTAACGTTTCTGATTATGACGTCATCATACAAGAACGTCGGCGTTAGGAGGAAGTATCTTAAAAATAAATTTTCCCATTTGGACTTTGCGTCGCAATATCTCCGCTCGTAGGGCACGTAGCGGAATATTATGAGAGAAACCCCCCCCTAATTGGACCCCAAGCTATCGATCAAGCCTACTTAGAACTTGATCCGTTCACTCGTTATCGAGATCTCAACATCTCGGGTACTCGCAACCCGTCGCGTCGCGTCGCGTAAAAGAGTCACGGTCGGTCTCGCTCCGCGTGTACTTGGCGCGAGACACTACCGTGTCTCTTGATCGATAGAAATTGACATAAACGATTAACGCTAATCGAGCAGTGATCAGGGCCCATATATTCTGTACACGCTTAATACCGACACTTATCGGTTCGATAAGCATCGTTGCGCAGGTTTTTCATATCGTATAAAAGCTGAAAAATTGGGCCTGATTGGGCCCCAGTTTATTTTTCCACGTGACAAAACTTACTCGTTGATGGCTTTACCGCGTTTGAAGCATTCACAAATTTTCCGCTCGCCCGAAACTCAAGATGGCGGTAGGTCACATGACTCCAGGGCAGAGATGCCGGCGGGCGCTCGGCAGTGTTCGGCGTCATTCGGCGTTCGGTCGCGCTCGGCGTGGCTCGGCATCACTCGGCATTCGTTGGCGTCTCATGTCTAAAGCCCGGTGTCCACGATGCAAGAACTGTGTCCAAGTTTCGATTCAAACCAATAAACTTGCAACTCTTACAGAAAAGTAGCAGTTTCATTGGCTTAAACCGAACCTTAACACCGGGCCTTAGGGCCAATTTCACCAACCACAGTTAGCTTAACCGATGGTTAAAGTTAGCAGAATTGACCAATAGAAATGAATCCACCCTGCTTTCTATTGGTCAATCCTGCTAACTTTAACCGTCGGTTAAGCTAACTGTGGTTGGTGAAAATGCCGTAAGTACGTAAAACGTAAGCGTAAGAAAATCTATCAATCCCAATCGAGTCCCAGCGCAATACTTGATTGGGATTGGTCGATTTTCTTACGCTTACGTTTTACGTCCTTACGCGATTTTGTGTGTGAAGGCCTTAAGGGCCAAAGCACATATGACAGTCGGTAATCGTGGACGTAAGTAAGGGCCAAAGCACATATGACAGTCGTAGTCGTGGACGTAAGGGCCAAAGCACATAACATGGCGTAGCGATATACGACGGTCGTAGTCCTCGACCTGACAAATCAAGATACGCCAAAGCTTGTGCGTTAGGGTCAAAGCACATAACATGGCGTAGCGATATACGACGGTCGTAGTCCTCGACCTGACAGATCAGGATACGCCAAAGCTTGTGCGTTACTTACGTCCACGACTACGACTGTTATATGTGCTTTGGCTCTTACTTACGTCCACGACTACGACTGTCATATGTGCTTTGGCCCTAAGTAAAGGCTATTCTACAATTGCGTAAAAGTAGGGTTGTAGGAGTAGGAGTAGTAGTAGTCGTGAATCTTGTACAACAGATCAATCTACAATAGAGTAAGGGCCAAAGCACATATGACAGTTGTAGTCGTGGATGTAAGTAACGCACAAGCTTTGGCGTATCCTAATTTGTCAGGTCGAGGACTACGACTACGACCATCGTATATCGCTACGCCATGTTATGTGCTTTGACCCTAAGGGCCCGGACACACACTTTTTCGTAACAGTAACAGTAGGATTTCGACCAATCGTGTTACTCGATTCGGGAACGTACGGCCGTACGTTTTCGAATCGAGCAACGCGATTGGTCGAAATCCTACTGTTACTGTTACGAAAAAGTGTGTGTGGCCAGCTTAACGCACAAGCTTTGGTGTATCCTGATTTGTCAGGTCGAGGACCACGAGGACTACGACTGTCGTATATCGCTACGCCATGTTGTGTCGCCGCGCCGGCGCGCCGAGCCGCCGCCGCGTGAACTCACATATGGTTCGCACGGCCGTCGCCGCCGTCGCTGTCGCTATTGTCGCCGTTCAGCTGCTCAAGCTGCTGTGCCTGCTGCCTGCTGTTAGGCCTGTTAGCTATAGTGCTATCTCGCCGATAACTCGCTCGTCACGATGAGGTGACGGCGCCGCGGGCCTGATTCGCGTATGATCGCGCGCGCGCGCGCGCGACTTCTTTCTTCTTTGTCGACACAGGTCTCGGAGTCATCGTCGTCGTCGTCGTCGTACTCGTCGTGGTCGTCGTCGTCGTCGTGGTCGTCGTGGTCGTGCGTAATTTCCGTCTCGCGCGGGTCGCAGATGTGAGACGTGCGAGTTTTACCGGGACCGAAACGTAGAGAGCGAGAGCGAGAGCGAGAGTGAGAGAAAGAGAGGGAGAGAGCGTGCGTAAAATGGCACAGGACACCGACGATATCAACCTCACGCCGCAGGAGTTGCAGACGCTGTCGGAGTTGGACAGGTGATTAACTCTGCTCGGTTTTTGCGCGTATCTCGAGTCTTTCTCGACTGCGGATTTAACGTTGCGGTTTCACGTCCCGTCGAGGCGACGAGTCACGTCATGGTATAACCTAGAAACGCGTTTGACAGCACGCGCTCGTGCGCAACCTACTGACACCGTTTTCGCGCTTCATTGGCTGCATTCGGAGAGCGTGCTATTAGCGCTATTGTATCATTCTATCTTTATCGCTCATTAAATGTAAAACAAGGATAGAATAAGCAAATAGCGCTAATAGCGCGCTCCCCGAATGCAGCCCGACTGTACCACATTCCGCGGATACGCCGCGAGATCTTTTGCGATAATAAAACCGCGATGCGCGGGTAAAGCCGAAAACACCGCGTCTCGCTTCGCGAGATTTTTTTAATCGCCGGCGCGCGGTGTCGACGGCAACGAGCGGCTGATCACAGGCTGACGTAAACATGAACGTCAAGGGAGCCCGGGTTTTCCGATAGCGGACGGAATGCACGCCTACAACCGTAAATGCGACAATGCGATCTAATAGAAGGCACTTTCTCTCTTGTATCCGTGCACAGTCGTCAGTTTGGCTTCCTCAAACTGAACTCCCCAGAGCAGACGAAGAAAAAGGCCCTGGTGGTACGTGCTATCAAATACCTGGAACGCATGCTGGTTCAGGCCCAGGCGGAGAAGCAGCGCAGGAAAGCCGATAATACAAAAGCGTGCCTGGACGACAAGGAAAACGAGGATGAAGCTAAGGGGATAAGCATCGATCCCAAGACGTACTGCAAACTGGGACATTTTCATTTACTTTTAGAGGATTACAGCAAAGGTACAGCTTCCTTCCTGTTTTGTTCTTGCCATAAAACAGCCTGGAACAGACTGTTTCACGTCTGTTCAAGATTTGGACTCATTTGCGAATTAATCGGTTGATTCGAGATTTACTTTATAATTGATAACATTCTTTCAAGCAAATGGAATTTTCTTTAATTTTTCTTAATCTTAAATAAACACTTGTTTGTGTAAAATAGACAAATAGACAAATAGACATTAGGGAGTAACATTAAACTTGAGGTTGTTGACATTCCAGTGATTGAGAAACCTGTCAAAACAAATGGTGACAGAGCCTTCCAGGGGCTTTGAATCGAATTCCATTGATTAACCTATTTTCTTTAAATCTTTACCTCGTGTAAAATGATTTTTATTTTATTCGATTTTTATTAACGCGGAGCAGACTCACTCTGATGAGTTTTCTTCTTTTTTCTTATCACAGCGATGTCAGCATATCAGAAATTCTACTCTTTAAAAGGCGACTACTGGAAGGATGCTTCGTTTCTATATGGGTTGGGCCTTGTTTACTTCCATTTCAACGCCTTCCAATGGTGAGTGCAAATAATTTTTTTTAATTATATGCGCGTGGAGTGGTGAATTTTATTACAAAATTCATGTGCAATATTCGATGCATGATTGTATCTCGTGACCCTAATTTTAGTAATATGAATTAAATAAAGTAAAATCAAATTAATTGTGAATTAATTAATTTGAAATAAATGAATTTAATCAATAATAAATTGCTAAATTTAAATAAACTAATATTTATAATAAATAAATTCCAATTTTATCCAATAAATAAAAACCAATTCTATCAAATTGACATCCAGTCCAGTTAAATAGATTTGATATTTTTTAATTCAAACTTTATCATGAGATTTAAAGATATTAAATTCTACCAAAGCAGAGTATTAATAAAATAAAATCGGATTAAAATTAATTGACGGGTATGATCTGTTTGCTTATTCTTCTAAAACTTTGCGAAGAATTTTTCTTTTATCGGAAATCTTTTATTAATGTCTTTTAAATAGTTTTACTGACAAAAAAGCTTTATAATTATTAGTGCCTTTCATTAAAATTGCTGAGTTAGTTGTGGCTCTTCGTGTTCTCGTTTCCACTTTTATTATTTAACAAACAGAAAATGATAAAACGAACATCCATATAGGCCGCGAAATAAAA
>NW_020211926.1:20564-30903 GCF_003070985.1 Temnothorax curvispinosus | reverse complement strand
ATGCCATGTCTTTGAACATTTGTCATGATCACGTTAAAAGAACGCGAGAGATAAAAAAGGCGACGTTGTAGCCCATTTCGCTCGTTAGTCTCGTTACCTGGCTTATTCGCGTCGTCACGTCGCGCGAATGATAACACAGCGTTCGTTACGAAAACAAATACTAAGGTCATCCAATAGACACTTTCGTCTCTCGCGAAATATTTAAAATATTATGAAATCAATATCGATCGAATATTCCTTGTCTCTCTAATCAATTTTGAAAAATAAACTGCTATATATACGCTTCGTTTTATAGTCTCATCAACGTCGTCTGAGGTAATGATTAATTCCGTTCAATTAACGAGCGCATTGGAATAGTTACTTGCATCGTAACTGACAAGAGCATTTGCTTCAATAGTAATAGCAGTCGATACATAATGTGTTGGTCGATATTATACAGATTTTAATGGCAATTTAAAATGGTCAATAATTACTTTATTTTAAAATAATTATTAAATCTATTACGTGAAAGGTAAAATCTATTTGGTCTTCGACTTTAACTCAGGTTTTTTACGTAATCATTCTCTTTTGATTCTCTTAAATCATCTCCGGAAAAAATTATGGGATCGAAAAACTATTAATGTATATATACACGTATAATCTTCTCTCAAGAATCGATTATATCGAGTCGTGATAAACAAAACTTTCTTTAAACAAATAGTTGGGCACCTTGTGTTGCACTGCAATTGGATTCGTGTAAGTTAATTTTGTACAGTCGCGCTCACATGTCTAATGCTGCTTGGCTGCCGAACATCGAATTAGAGCCTTCGCACAAGACTTTCGTATGGTAACGTAGTGTAACGAAACGTGGGTCAACGCATAAGAAACGTATCGGTTACGGCGTTATATATCAATACGTTTCTTGTACGTTGATCTACGTTATGTTACCATACGAAAGTTTTATGCTCTATAACTAATACGTTTCTTGTGCGTTGATCCACGTTAAGTTACGCTACGCTATCATACGAGAGTCTTGTGCGGAGGCTCTTAGTGAAATTTTACTACCGGACTCGGTATTAATATGGTTAATATCGTTACTTATTCGAGTGCGCATTGTGCTACCATCCGCACAGAAACGTACGAGTTAAACGTTTCTCTCGAGAGTTTCCAGAACGAGGCAAAAATCGACGAGTCGTAGTACAGCGGCGCACGGCCCTCATAAAGTATGCACTCGCTATTCAATGATGCAACTGCACCGGTCCGATAAACCGATATAATCCGCCGTTCAGCCAGCACCGTTGCTTAGTCAACAAAGGGGCGCGAGGCAATGGTGGACCTCGTCATCATCGCCCGGGGGACCCAAGAGAGAGAGAGAGAGAGAGAGAGAGAGAGAGAGAGAGAGAATTGAAGAGGGACTCGTCGCCGAAGCAGCATCGTCGCCACACTTTTTAATCGCCCCGTCTCCGCAAAAGCGTAGATCAAACGCCTCCATGTGTAGAAATTACATGGACCGAGCAGAGTGAAACAGATGAGCGATGGAAGGAGTCGGGTTCGAGAGGTAGAGGGAGGAAAACGATAGGGGATTTCCGCGCGGGGTACGGGCCACGCAGAGGAAAGCAGAAATCGATTCGTGACGGTTCGAGTTACCCCTCCCCCTCCCTCTCTCCAATTATTCGCCCGTGCGACATTAATTAAGCAAGATAATTTGCTCTCGAACCGTACGCTGTGCGCTGCCCGCGTCCGGGTCCACGGCGACCGGGCAGAACTGCCGTTCTCGCGTTCACATTTAATTTTAATGATTCACGTATACGCCCGAGGTTTGACTCTCCAGCTGAAAATATAATTCCGCGGATGTGTTACGAGAGAGAGAGAGAGAGAGAGAGAGAGAGAGAGAGAGAGAGAGAGGAGAAGGAGGAGGAGGAGAGTCAGAGAGCGACGTAAGTGGAAAGCGTTTACATGTACGCCAAGTCGTCTATCTATATAAGCATTTTTATGCATGCGCATCCAAAACGCAGAAACGAAGTGATGGGATGCGAAAGTTCGAAAAGAAGAAAAAAGAAATACTTAGGTAAAACGGAGATACATCGTCGGCGCGCGCGAGTATATGAATGAGTAATGAAGAACTTTGCAGAAAAGTACATATTAGAACACTATATAAAGAGGATGGAAGAGGGTGATGCGAGAGAAGACGATGCGAACAAAACGAGAAAGGGAAACGGGTGCGGGTGCGTCGTTAGCGTACCGGTGGCGACTCATTATCATGTATCGCTTCGTAATTATTATTACACGCAGCTGCCAAGCTACCGGCGACGACGTAGAGTGCGCCGGGCGGATGCAAGTGCATTTAGCGCACGCTTAATATCAGCGCGCCAATTTCATTTAGTAATTGCAATAAACATGGCAGTATTGGCAGCGATAACGATGATGTCGCGTTTCCTGCGATGCTCTTTGTCTTTGTCTCACATTGCTTTGAGAGTTTCGTCTAATCAGTGGAGTTTTTTTTAATGAACGATATATACGCGTACGGGTGCAGCGAATAAATGTACTTATCAATATTAAAATAGCAAAAATATCGCGATTCGTTAATAACGCATCGCGTTATTTTCTGCTGTTTTAATATCGATTTAAAATGAGAAAACAGACATCATATTGGTCGTGCATTGTATGTATATGAATCGTTTTCATCGTTTGAAATTTTAATCCATATTTGATTATTTTAATCTCGTCGCGAAAAGTATAACGCACCGACAGTTTTAAATGAAATAATTCGCGCGCGATCAACGTACGAAAGAAATCCAATTCTGCAAAAAATCGGGAATTTGCCAGTGCGAGGAATAAGTGCAGTATAATAATAAATCATCGTATCGGTCAAAATTATGCGGAAATTCCTAATTTGTCTGCGCTCGTGAAGAGCTTAATTTAGTTTAACGGTGACACTGACGGCATATCCAATCGCTAATTAGCTCATGTCTATTATTAACGAGGTATTCTCGCAGCGATTACAAGTTACGTTAGGGTAATTGTCCGCGAAATATGAATATTTGCATAAAAGGATTTTGCATATGAAGAAAACGATTTTATTTATTTATTATTACAATACTTGATTTGTGATGCCTATGTAGATTTTATTCATAAAGTTATTTTTTGTTAATACGTAATATTTACAAATAATTTTTGTTTGCGATGATACAACAAATAGATAAAATATATAATTAAGAAAAACAAAAAATTACATAACATGTTAAATAAAAAACGATAAAAAATAATTGCGAATGAGATTTCAAAATAATAATTACGAATGAATTATAGGCCTATAAATTTGATTATTGTTATAGGAATTGCCCAGCTATTGTTTATTAGTCGTATTTCTTATTTCTCATCTTTCCAAAATTTGACTATCTGTCTGTAACATTATTGTAATTTTATTGATGACTGCATTTTATCACGATTTTACCTTTTGATACTATTTTACCGTTTCAATTTCTCACATTTTTTTACTATGACCACGATTATTTAGCCAAATTTCACGTCAATTTTTTTATTCTGAATTACATGGTTTTTTGATCATCCAATCTTGAAGCACTCATCTATGGCTCGACGGAAAGCATAAGATTTTTATTTTGTTTTATTTTATTCGGCAACATTGAAGATGACTCAAAGCGGACTCAAAGCGAAGCTAAAACGTCTGAATTTATAATTAAGTATTGTCAATAATAATTAAATTTTTATTTCGATAACTTACGCTTCAACTGCGTTATACTCTCAATACCCTTTAGTATGATTCCATATTATTTTAATTTTATTATCGAGAGTCTTTCGTTAATTCTTTCTATCTGTTAGGAATTGTGTTTTCCATCCAATTTTGGCATGAAAGAAAATAGTAGGTTATTGTATACAGTGACATCGAATAATACCATGGTGGCACTGAAAGGATTAAGAAGTAAAATATTGCTATAGCGCACGTGTATTTATACTGTAACGTGCAGTTTAACCGCGCGCAAGCATACACTCCCAAAGCGTTCGTTACGAAACGACCATTTTAGTCAATCCCTTAAACCACGGTTTAATGCCTAAATCTCTTCAGCACGTAGGGAGAGTACGATGTGCATGCGCGAGTGGCACTTCTCCCACGCCTTGTATTTTTGTTTCATTAAATTTAATGACCATATTTCGGTGTATCCGGTGCAACGGAGGTTTTTTTCGGGACCGGTAATTTGCGTTTCGAGGGTTACCGGACGATGAAACTACAATTTTAAGCAGTTCAACTGTCCAGACGGGACAACTCGTTGTTATTTCCCAGTGCCGTTTCTGCCGTGGGTCGGCGACGAAATCAATTAGATTATTAGACAGTCGCCCGGACAATTGATCGATAAACGCGTCGGCGGAATATTGAATGCGAAACGAGATAAATTACATCTAAAAAGCCTGGACGAAGTACCGAACGACGGATTGATAGCGCGCGGCTACGGATAATAATTACTTAAATCAATTAGCGTCGCGGCAAACGTCGAGCCATACGGCGAACGAATATGTCGAACGAATTTATCTCGGCCAATTTATTTGCAAGTATAATAACCTTTAATTAGGTTCGGAACACACCGGTTAACGTTTCTCATTAATATTCAGCTATGTGTTAACAACAACGCTGATGAAGTTGAGTACATGCATTCGCTGGTTTTGTCGTGCGATTGAAATTCCGACAACTGTGACGGGATACTAAATAATCGTTAATTACCGTTCACACTCGCAACTTTATCTAATACAATACGCAATTAATTGCGTGCGTTAAATGATGTATTTTGTTCCCAAGAATCAGGATCTCTGGTGTAAAATAACGGGATAGGTAACGGAGGAATATGTCACTATGTCTCTAGTACAGTTGAATAATGTTTAGACACGTAATCTCTTGAATTTTTTATCTTTTGTATTCAAATTAGAAATAGCATAAATAAAAATTCTTTTAAATAAGTCAATAAACTATCTTATTTTATTTAAAACTATTATACTAATTGTAAGATATTTTTACGTCGACGCAATATTGTTGCGGATCTGCGAGTGCGTCAATATAATAAAACTGGAGCGAATTGTATTAAAATTAAATAACACACTATTTAACAAATCAAATGTGAATAAGGAAGATTATAAATACGCGATTTTATGTTCATTAAAAGTGCAATAAATCTTCTCTTTAATTGCGGTACGGCTTAGGAAGAACCGCCACGGGTAATATTATTTGAAGAAATTAAATCATCGCCGCTTAAATGTGACCCTTCGTTAATGTTTTGCTCTTATAGAACGATACCGACGATAGTGTTTCTTAAAGAGAACATAAACACATATGTATTTAGGTTATTTTATGTGTCTCTTGTATTGTTCTTCCAAGATATTTCGCAAATCAAATATTAATATGCTGTTTTGCGTGTTGTATTTTATTTTAACTTTCATTCTCAAAAGGTCGAACGTCTGATGTGTGATCTCTCGAACATGTTCGCCCGGCGGTGATCATTCCGCACGCCGCGTCGCGTCAACCGTTCCCCTGTTTAATTTCCAACCCCTTTGGTACCGGCGAGTGGGGTGACGAGCGAGACAAGCGGGAAGAAGAGTAATAACACACGGCAAGGAAGAGCCTTTGTTCAAATAAAAAAATAACATCTCGCTGCGACGGCTAAAAGATGCTGCGTGTCGCAACAATGGGTGGAAAGTTGTTCAGCCTCTGGCAAGGGTAAAACGAGGAGTGCGAAGGAGGGAAATGGGGAAGATTCAACCGTGCGTCGACGACGTTCCGGAAGATTGTATCTGATTTATACGGCGCGAACGCAAATTTGATTCTATTTGATTCTCGTGATTCTAAATCGTGTCGCTGGAACTTTCGATCGTTACACACTTATTATGAATTGCGGTCTTAATGTATTTCCTACAAGACCGTTCATTTCTCCTAATATTGGTGATGTAATATTTAATGTAGATGTCCCTTTATCGTCTCTTGTTGCGAGGCAGGGCCACTGCCGCGCATAAAATGATAAAACGCATGGCCATTCATCATCCCGCGAGCGGCTAATTGGCCGCCATCAGCCTGCGGAGCGATGCAGACGTTAATACGACGAAGAAAACTCTTGAAGAGGCGCATTACGTGGCTATTACCGCAATGCGAAGTGCCAGCGTACGCGATGATAAGATCCGAAGTGCGTGCAGTCATGCAGAAAAATCTCGTCTTCGCCCTCTTCCGATGCGAGTAAGTAGCAAGAGCTTGTGATTAACAGTTGCGTGCAAGGAATACGATCGCGGCAAGAGCGAAGCTACCGTTTTCGATTTAACCAGCGATTTTCTACGTTCGCCATTCGTTTCGATCGTCGTCCTAATGCAATGACGGTTAAACCTGCCAGATCACGCGATTTATATCGTTTTCTATTTATTCTCGTGCATTTCGTTTCTCTGATGAGAGAACCACCTTTTCTTATTTAAATAATTCGCGAGGGCTCAATATTTCTCAGATGGAAAATCAAGGATTATCAGTATTCAACGTTGCTTTTCTTCAAAGATATCTTTTAACGTTAATGCGTTTTATATCATCTGTACGGAGCATGCTTTGCTCATTTTTTTATCACATGTAACTGTATAATTCTATATATTTATATATCCTACATATTTTATAAAAAGAAACATTCTTCACATATCTTATACTTATTGGCTTGGTAAGCATCATTAGTCGTTTGCTAGTAATGATAGGTCTCTATCACTGCCACACAATTTGAAGACGTATTATCCAACTTGCAGATTGCGCAGCATTTTATGCTCCCTATAAACGCGCTTATGTATAAAGTTTTTTTACGTACACGACTGCATCGAAGGATACCTGCATTATTGCATTGCACGCAGTCGTCCCGCATAATACGCGGGGCCAAACGACAATTAGGCCTCACGTATTGTGCCTCACAACAATGGCTATTTTTCATTGCTTCTACTTAGCTGAGCGGAGTGCGTGCACCCTCTTCCCCGACTGCGACGGCGCGACGCAGAAAAGCAGTACTTTGTGAATATGTCATGAAATTTGTCGTGCAGAAAATTTCAGCACGCGAGCCTACTCAAATTATAATATTAGAAGATTTAAAAAACCCACTTTACTTTCCTGCAAAGGCATCACGGTAAATTCTGTTAAATCCAGCTGTCGCGCTTACCAGATAAATTAGTTTAAATTTGAGATATAAAAATATCATATTTCATAATGATAACAATCTTTTATGTATATAAATTGTTTTATCCAATTTTTATCTGTTTTCTGCAATTTTACACGGATATTGTCACCAAAATACAAAGCGTACATATCTTATTCTTTCATTCACTATATAATGCCAAAATATCACTATTGATCTGCCTTGCGTACATTTTTTTGCGTTACTTTTTTATTTAGTTGGGACAATTTCTCTCGAGCTCTCTTGAGCGCACGCGCCTATTTCATGGAAATGAAGATATACCTGCTTGGCTATAATGTCCCCTTTAAAGGAAGAAATCCGCGCGTTCTCGAGTCGAGACCCCGACCATAGTTCTCTTCTCTCCTTTTCACCACGTCCGCCTGTTCTCCGCTCTCTTTTGCTGTGCAACCGGAGAAGTCAATTCAGGGAGGGTTTGCTTGCATTTTCATTGTCTCGCCTCTGTGTGCGGGTTGCTCGTCACCATCGTCGTCGTCGTCGTCGTCGTCGTCGTCGTCGTCGCCGTCGCCGTCGCCGTCGCCGTCGCCGTCGCCGTCGCCGTCGCCGTCGCCGCTACCGTCGCGGTCGTCGTTGACATTGACGTCGCCGATATCCCTAGAATACGAAAGAGCAAAATGAAAAATAGAAGAGAAGGCGTGAGGAAGGATGATGGTGAACTAATCGTTGCTCATGCGCGCAAAGGTGCGTCTGCATTTTTGACAACTCCACCGCATGTATGACGACCTGCAGTAGTCCGCTATGCTTGGTCTTCTTATCCATTTTCACTGCCTCTTCTTCTACATCATTCGTTCTACCTGTCTCGCATCTTCTTCCTCTTTCTCTTTTTTTATCACAGCATTGTATAGACTGAATTGTACATACATGCGCGACTGAATTGCAGCGTGTGCAACACTTCACGCCCGTATACGGGCGGCTACCGTGCCTGCACTCTATATGACGACCTCAAAAAGAGGCACTAGAAAACGCGTTAACGCCGTAAATCATGCCTTTCCGTAATGTCTATTTTTTTCCTCTCTGCTTTTCTCTCCGACGCGAGAGGCGCAACAGAATAATCGCTAACAGGTGCGCCGGGTCTGATTAGTCGCGACGTAAATGGAAGCGCGAGAATTGCATCGACAAAGTGACGCACCGTTCTCCACCCGCAGCGCAACGCTATTCTTTTCTCGCGTATAAGTCGGAACTCGTGGAGTAGAAACAAATTATAGCTTGATACATAAATCGAAATTGTTAATATCTCGATTTTTTGCCACGACTATTTAAGCGTGCGACTATTTCAACTTTTTAATACACTTATATTTTTGGATTTACTTTGCGATTTCTTAATACAGAGAGAATAAATGAATACGGCGAACGAGAGAATCGAGAAATATCGCGGACTTTTCTTGCGCATGAAGACTGCATGGTTACCCGCGCTTCCTCCGCCCGCGTTTTTGTTCGTCAGGATTAGTTCCACCCCGAAGCGATGAGATTGCATGAATCCATCAGGAGAATTGCTGACGCGATGCGTCTTAACAACTTGCGGTTCCCCGTGTAAAAAAAATACGATTCCACTTCATTATTGCAAATTGAGTTTGCGTGGTATTGCAGTGCATTTAAGCTTCTTACTTCTTCTGCTTACATATTTTCCATGTTTATTGCCGAGTCGTGCGGAATCTGTCAGTATTATACAATATATTTCGCAAAATATAAAGGCGCGCAGTCTGTTTCATTAAACGCGGAAAGGGTGGCCGTGGAAAGGGTATTCTTCCTAGAAATTCTAAATGCATCAACGATAATTGCTACGACTAGTAGTAAAATATTAACTCGATGAATTTGCTCGAACTCTAGATTAATCTTTGGCCGGTATTCATAGTTGGTTCTTATTTTAAGACCGTCTTAAGTAATGTCTTAAGATGCTAATACGGCTCTGTGATTGGTTCATAACATCTTAAGATCGTACTTAAGGCGGTCTTAAATATAAGATTCGATGACTATGAATACCGGCCTTTGCTTTTGAAACTCCGATTTGTATAACAAATGACGCGGTTAAAATTATGTCAATTCTCTGTGCATAAAAAAATTAAACGAAATTTCGTACAAACATCATTCGTAGATGCGAGTTATTTAACAAGTTACTATATATACCAGAAAATTATATAATCACATGCTGGGATTACTAAACATTTAGTCCAACTTGGAAAGAACTAGATAATTACACAAGCAATTTACCATATATAGCAAATGTCTTGGTAAATTTAAAGATAAAATTTGATGAAAAATGTTGTATCCTAGCGAATTTTTGTTTCGACTTTTGGCAAGTAAAGTTTAATTATAACAATTTGTTAATCATAAATTTCGGTCAATTATAGAGCTTGCAATTTATACCGATCAATAGTCGTAGACATTTTTGCGAATATTCAAACCGTCGAAGTTTACTGCAAGATTTTCTAGTCGACGAGTAAATGCGAGCTTCAGCATTTCCCAGCTACGTCAGTTAATCCTCGGTTTCTCGATAAGACTCTGAGGCTCGTCGAAGCTCGATTTATCACGGCACAATATGTCGCAAGCTAGTACTTGCAAGCTCGGGCTCGAAAAGGGACGATCGATCGCTTAAGCGCAACCCCTGTAATTTGTTCACATAAATTCACTTTCTCCAGCCGTGCTATATATGCCGCACGCATATCTCTAAAGAATTAGAAATATTGAAAATTACAAATTTTCAGAAAGTTAAAGTTTATACAAAAAATTCGGTCATGCATTTGATTGGGACAATGCTCGCATTTTGGAAATCGAACATAATTAAATGGTGCAAATAGGAAATTTGCACTTGGCTTTCTCATAGAGGAAGTGACGTCTTAAGATGCTAATACAGCCCTCTGATTGGCTGATGACGCCTTAAGACTATACTTAAGACGATCTTGAATATAAGACCCGACTATGAATACCGGCCTTAAAGAATTATATAAAATAGAAATAGAGAAGACTGAAGAATATAACAAAATTAAATAGAAATGTTTGTGGTTGCTATAACATTTGCAAATTTTGAAATATTGGACTATTTCTAATTTTATTATATTCTTCAGTCTTTTCTACCTTTATTTCATGTATAATTTTTTAAAATTTGGTTAATTAGTTTTTGAGTTAAAGAAATTTCAGTAAACTTGGTTGTTTTT
>NW_020211926.1:0-15564 GCF_003070985.1 Temnothorax curvispinosus | reverse complement strand
ATATGATACAAAATTCATAAGAAGCAAATACAAGTTTTATAAAATTTGTATAAAATATATATAACTGACATATAGAAAATGTCAGTTTTGAACAAATAAACACAATACCTAAAGCATGTTTCAATAACAGTTTTGTAGTAATTATATTATTATTAGTTTTAGTGCATATATATATGAAGAGCATTTCTATAAGCCCTATAATAATTCATTCTACATAAAATAAACATTACATACAGACTAGAATTATAAATATATTCGAGGTTTAGTATTAGAATACTAATATTTAATTATCCAAATAATTTTAAATCTAGAATTTGATTAAGTGGATAACAATTATTTCGAATAATATCAATAATATATTTCGAATATATTCTATAATTCTAATATATTTATGATGTTATGATTTGTAATTACATAAAACGTTAAATAAGATATACAAATGAATTGATACATATATTGATGTAAAGAAAATTTATATAACTGGAGATACTATAATTAGTAAATTGTAATAGAGCAATTAGTAAATTATATTTGTAAGAAGACCAATGTTTAAATCATAAAACCGGTTTTTTTTTACGTTATGTACCAATGCCAAATATAATTCCTTGTCACCAGTTGCATCTATTTATTGATATATCCCAATATCTTCGTCAAGCTATTGTTATTGCCGGTATTACATATAAATGTAATCTGGCAAATCTTCAAAGTCCGAAAGTATATCATAGGATTTAGATCCTTGTTGTTCACTGTAATTGGACCTGCATATATACACAGAGTGATTAGAAAATCGAAAAACTACTAAAATGTAATTAGAATTACAAAATTGTATTGCAGTCATCAGTCATGTATGTTATTTAATTATTGAATCACAACTCTTATTATTCACATTTTGTAAAATAAAATATTTAAACACAATTACTATATTTAAATTTTGTAATACTTGCGCAGTTACTTGAGTATGAGAATATCTATCAATCACTGAATATATTAGATAATAAATAAATAACAGCATATTTTTGAATTAACAAAACTTGATACAAACTTGTTCAAATAATATTACTTAACTCTCTCTAGAATAATTATAACATTTATAAAAAAAGTCATACGTTAAATATTAGACTAAAATTAAATTATACAGTCTCTATATTTTTAAATGTTAGATATTAATTTTTTTATATATTAGTTGTACATAATGAAATAATTGATCTGAATTAATAATTCAGAACAAATAAAGGACTAACATCTGAGATGTTTACCCCTGTTAACGTTCTTGATTTTCAAGAAATTGTCAATGTGTATTATCATAATGAAAAATTGAACCGGCATAATTGTTTGCATCTACAGATTTGTTGTATTATTCCATCTGCGTTATTATCTCCCGTACTTTCTTCACATCCCGAATATTCATTTATATAATGACATTTATCCAAGTGAAATTTTAAGATATCAATTTCTTTAATTATTTGAACAGCGTAACCGCACCTTTCTAGTTTGCAGGTTGCACGACAGCTTGTGAATATGAAATATCGCGATAGCCAGGTATGAGTAGCTTCTTCTCGTATTGCAGCTACTACTTCTTTATGAACAATATTCATATGAGTCTCTAGACCTTGTATTTCATATGTATTCTTAAATGGTCTGTCACAAAGTTTGCAATATGTAATATAATTGTCTTTTTTGGAGAAACATTGCCAAATGTCGTTTTTCCATCTTAAGTAATCTTTTTCATTATATATTTTATGAGCTCTGTATAAGTGTCTTTTCGCACCGTCTAAATTATTCTTATAAATGTTATCACAAATCATGCATTTTATTTCAGTATTGTTTAATATTTCAAAATACTGCCATGTCGGACTCGTTTTCGGCGGCGGCATTATATCCGTTCAGTATCACGGAGCGTGTATTACTAAATATGGCATATCGATTACCAAGAAAAATGTTCAACAAAACTGTTTTGGGAAAGGTCTAACACATGTGAACCTTCATTAAGTCAGTTAGCTTTGGTTCGATTTATAATTGCTCGACCCTAGTAATCAAACATTTATATTATATTAAGGTACATGTTTTGCCCACATTGTCAAGCTAATTGTAAAAAGTAAAGCTTAGCTGTAAAGATTATTATAAGAGTTTGTGTACATTGAAATTGTTTCTTGGTTTTTTGTCGGTACGATCATTACAATATTAATTATAATAATTATTGTAATAAAAATTAATGTTTAAATTTTTAATTTATGTTAAAAATATTAAATTGACACATAAGCAGCTAACATTGGTGTCCGCGTATGAGATTAAACGCGCGAAGCTGACCAATGCCAATGATTAACTTTAACTGATTCTAAAATAACAAATTCAAATCTTATCAAAACTTGACTTAGACTTAATTGTAAATTAGATTATTTAACTCAAATAATTATTGAGTCTTTGATATTTATTATAACTTGGCGAGACGCTACCACGTCTCTCGATGTATAACAGAAACTAAAAAAGAGAAGATATATGCTATGATATAACGCGATTGTTCGCCTTTAACAGATTCGCTTAATTTTTTAACAAACAACGCACGAATCTGCGATGCAACGCGTCTAAACGATGCGAATCGAGTGACAGGAGTGCCTTAGATGGGCAAAGTATCCGCGGGCCCATTAATTTCTTCTACCCGTTCACCGGTAAACGACGTCGAATGCTGATGGATGTGCACCGTGATGGTAGTAGATCTCAGGTTGCATATGCACGATGATCTGTCACGGCCGGCATTTATGCACTTCCGCCTACTTCTTCACTCGCTCGCTCGTCGGGCTCTCGACGGTTTACAAACGAGAACGATGCATTTACGATGCCTGTTCGTTTGACGATGCAGCCGTTCCTTATCGACATCTATGCGAGTGCACTTAATGCGCGGACCGCACGATGCCAACCGTTCAGCGGGGAATAAAACGATCGCGCTCTCGAAGAAGTCGTTCATTTTCCTTCCGCCACTCATCTGCTTGGTCCACTCGTTAATTTAATATCCGACGAATGTAAAGTAACAACGCTTCATCGCGGTATAAAATTTATGAGCATGCACCATCGTTAGGTATCTCAAGTATATTTTCTTATATATTTCTCAAAGATAAGATGTGTTTTTTTTACTATATCTTTTAATTTATTTGTTGTCATAAGTAAATATATTTTGCGAAGAAGAATTAGAATTAAAATATGAGAAATAATTTTTTAAATTCGTAGAATGTCGTGCCAACTTCACAGATCCTTAAAAGATTAACTTAAACGGAAAAATATATAATTCTGGAAGATATTTATCCGTTTAAAAGCTCATTCTATGACATGGATTAACTCTTATCTCACACGGTTGCAGCACCGCGATTCGTATCGTCACCTACGAATAAATAAAGAAAATTGTGCAGCGTTCATTAAATCGCGTGGCTCATTCGGTACAATTTCACGCGCTCGCGCGCATAATGATGACGAAGGACGAAAATAGTGGATGATCGCGTCAATCCGTGTGTCCGCTTTTTGTTCGACGGTCAGACCTGTCGTCTATCCCATATCCGTTGCATGTACGAAAAAGGGGAACGGATCGGCGAGTTCGATGAAACCTGAATCGGCTATACGACCGTAGATCGTCCATCGTGGAGCGTGGCCATTATTATCCATACCACAAAGCTGCGCTTCTTCCTCCTTTCGACATTCTTCTCGCCCGCTTCTGTTCCCCGCATCGCTACTTATTACCTCCGGGTGCATGTAAGCCGGTGCAGTTATAGCGAGATGGGCTACAGAGGCCAAATCACCTTTCATCTCTGGAATTGCACTAGAAGCGCAGCGGTAGACTCGGATAGACCGCGAAAAAGACAAACGGGTGTTTTTCCTCCTTTTTTTCTTGTTTTCTTTTGGCGTTTTTATATAGCGAACGCCAGCGGGAACAAATAAATTGCGGTTTGACCGAACGAAGATGTAAGTGAATCGACACGCTCGAACGATTCACGAAATGATACCTAACGTGAAATAATTCAGTACTATAATTTAAGGATATTTGTGCATTTTTATAGTCGCTAAAATGCGCATAATATATTATAGGTACATAAAAGATAGAAATGAAATATATAAAAATAATACGGAAATAGAGTTCTCTTAATATTTATTTTTTCTGTTTTCTCGATAATAAAGAATTTCAGAGCTGTAGAATTAATCGTATATCAAAAAAGTAGGCAATGGCTGAAATATTGAAACTTTTGACAAAAAATAATTGTCCGAAAACGATAGAAATATGTTCACCGACGTAAATTATATATCTCGAAAGACAGCTTTGATATTCTATACGCTGTCCATACGTATATCAAAACCATTCTACATACGAAGCCTAGCTTCATGTTTTATCTCTCGCTTATACAGGCCGCAGCAAGTCGTGTCAAAGGGAACAATGATTTATCTTCTGAGTCGCACCGTCTCCGCTCATCCGTAGGTGCAGGCATGTATATCTGCTGTATTCGCAGATAAGCGACACTATTTTCAGCAATTTTATCTGCTCCCCGAGCTGCCTTTCGGGCGCGAGAGGAACGAACGCAGCGATACCAGCGCGAACGTTACTTGGAACGGGTCTTCTCTCTGGCTTTATTTTTTTGTTCTGTTTTTCTCCGTTTTTCGCTCCTATGAGAGATCTTCTGCGTAATCGTAATACAACTCGATGTGCCGGAATTTTATTTTACGATTATAAGCAACTATACTTTCCGACCTGCGTCGAATGGTCGTGACGAAAAACAAAAGCATTGACAGTCTCAAGAATTACTCTCCCGATACGACGATAAGATATCTACCGATAAGTTCAAATTAGCATTGGTAATAAATGGTAATAAATGGATCTTTGTTGTAATTAATTAGTTAACAAAAAGAAATGAAAAATACGCATTTCTACTTTTCATCTATTTTTACATGAGCGTGTTTATACCTTTTCGTCCCTAGATATCTTTTTCGCGAATCGCTTCTGCGATCTCTTCATCCTGCGTTCCCTCATCCTGTTCTAAATTGCTCGTTTCTGAGTTAACAGCGATTTCCGCGCACTGAGCAAATCTTTCCTGCAGATTTCAAATGATGTTAAGCGTTCGCCTTGATGTGCTGCCTCGTTAAAACTTCGAGATATTTTTGTGAATGTATATACGTATATTAAATTTGATGCACAAAATTTGATTTCCACTTAGGGGGCAAAGAAGATTTTACAAAATCTGTTCTTCACATATCCGCGAAGTTACAAAATAATCTATGTGCGGAAATCTTAAAATTTAATTTTTCTCTTTCATTTTAAATTCATTATATTTAATTTTTTGATAACAAAAACAGACCGAGACGATATTTTTCTGATACAAAACGATATTTTTCGATACGAAAACAGACCGGTACGATATTATTTAACAATAATACGTCTAATTTTCACAAACATTGTAACTCCGTAACAACAGAAATTAAATTTCTATAGATAACTAACGGATTCTCGTTATTCTGTTTTCATTACAGAATTGTTCGGCAAAACTTTATTATATCACCGTATTACTACTGTAGATTGTATCAGAGAAAAAAATGAGTGCTGCAACTATAAAAATGTGAACAAATAGCACCTCAACTTTTTTTTATGGGTTATAGAAACCAAAATACTATAGTGAATTGAAATATGTAAATATTGTCAGACTTATTCAATAACATGATTAATGCAATTATATTTATAACGTTATAGTTGTTGTTCTATGACATTATTATGCATTATTACCACACTATATTTTTATGGTCATTATTATGAAGACATTTAGTTGCTTGAAATATAATGTTAAGGTATTACGAACAGTAACAGAGGTAAAATTTACCTCTCAAAATTAATTAGTCTTTGGGCATTCCTTAACTGTCTATATATATATATATATATATATATATATATATATATATACACACACACACATGTAAATTTTATAACGAGGTTTCGAAACCATGCCTTTTGCTTCGCAGTGAGTTCGCAGGGAGATCTGCTTATATACACGGCTGGATGTATTTTAAATGCGAGAAAGCTCTTCTCGCCATACGCTACCTAGTGGCGTTATTGTGAACGTTGTTGGGCTACGCCGATCGTAAATAAGTCTAACAATATTTACATCGTTCAAATCACTATAGTATTTCGATTTCTATAACCCATAAAAAAAAGTTGACGTGCTATTTGTTCACATTTATATAGTTACAGCAACAATTATGCAACAAATTTATGCAACAATTATTTATTAGTTCTCTTAACCACTTACTTTAGTTGCACTAATTATTAAATAGTTCGTGGAATTATAATTATATAGTCCATGTTATTCCTCCAATAAAGTTTGTGCAACAATTATATATTAGTTCTCTTAACCATTAATTTAGTTGCAATAATTATAAAATAGTTCATTTAACTATATAAAATAATTCTATGAATACAACTTGCATAGTTGTCACCTTATAGTTGCCATGACAATGATTTTTTCTCTGAGTGATAGATATTGTCTGCTGTCTCGTCATCTATTACACTTTATCCTAAGTAATCAGAAATGCATATCTGATTTTCAAACGCGCAACAAAAAGGCAACAATAAGTTAGGCACTTCGCAACCGCGCGATGCATGGATGATTGTCTTTCTCTCTCTTTTGCGCGTACACGTGTATCCTCTAATAAAGTCGAGTATTATCCACACAGAGAGACAACTCTTGACTTCCGAATACAGACGGATTCACCCTACTTTGGCCGAGGAGTAGTAAGTTGGAAAATAATTATCGTGCTCTCCCGCTCGCGCTGAGTTTGCCTTCGCCTTGGTTTTGTATTTTGTGTAGTGGCGTAAAGGGTGGCGTTTTTTTAAGGATTGGCACTCGGGACACGTTCACAATACACTCGGGTCCTCCCTACGGTTGTCACGCCGTTTCCATCCACCTAACGATGAATTAGATAATTCAGAATACGTGCTCTTTGTATCGCGCGTTGCCTGATGCTTGTCACTCGAATCAGGAATTAAATCATGTTAAAGGAATATCGCGTGTCGCCTCTCGTTATTTTCCCCGTAATCTCCCTTTTCAGCACTATTATGAGCGATATACCGTATCGCGTTGCTTTCCGGAGAGAGCAAAAACGTGCGCGGATAGTTCCCCCTCGGTTGATTTATTCAGCCGGCGCGCGCAAGTCAAAGATAGATACATATTTTCACGCATTCGCAAGCATTTCAAGCATTTACAAACGTGTACGCGCGCATACAGTCTTACGGCCGCGGGAAAACAAGGCGAGTAGCGTGAAGACAATCTCATTCTGAAACATGATCCGCGCAAATCTGATAGTGTACGATATACTTTCAATCGCATTCCTCTCTCGCGCGCCTTACGCCACATACATCCACTTCTGAAATCTGAGACGTATAAGTAATTACTATACGTGAACTAAGGAAGAGGGAAAAAATAAATTCTGCCCGGAATTAACTCGTAAGAAACGGTGCTTGCTTTAATCTCTTTCTTCATTAGCGAGATTAATACCACATTCCGTTTCTGCTGTACATAGCTGTACGAAAACTGGATTTCCTCAGTTAACGAGATTATTCAGACTTTCGTGTATTTTCTTTTTTGCGTGAGAAAATCGCCTCGCGCGAGTAATTGCCGGTGATTATCTCTCTCGCAGTGATTACCTCTTCCCTAATTGTTATTCCGTTCCCCTATATTTCTCTCGCGCCTACTCGGGATGGGATAAAAAATCTTTTATAGATAATTGCTTTGCGATCGCTTCAATATTCATTATTATTATACCTTCTCTGTAATCCCGTAATCATACGAAGCAGGTACACACATTGCGAGCGAATCGTGTGAATGAGCGATCTCATTAGTTCCTAACTATTTCTGATACGGCCTGATACGCCTTTTTTTTAAACTAGCTTTAGTTACCTAATAGTTTCAGTTTTTTAGTGAAACAGTATAGCTACTCACATTATTCTATATCTTTTTCTTATGTCTACTTAGAAAAAGAAACGAGAAATAAAATATTCGGTAAAGTATCATATTCTTCATATCCTCGTTTTGATATCAATTTTTTGAAACAATAATTATTTCATGTTTCTTTTATGATTCCGTTAGGTTAATGTGAGATGAAAGCAGAAAACAGCACTTTATAAAACTTTTCAAACAGTATGACTGGAGATTCGTCAGAATTTTTTGTTCCTGCATGTGATTGAAGAAACTTCTCAAAGAACTTTATTCGTTTGATTTTTCGCATTGCTGCCGGCGCTCAATTATCGATTTACCGATGCCTATCGCGTACATTCCGGCTACAAAATTAATGATTACCAATCTATTCCCTTATTAAACGGATAAAAGAGAGGAATATTATCGGGGCTACTTGGTAGAGAGAACGAGAACCGTCAGCTCAAACTCGATAGACGAGGGCGCACGCTGGATAGGTACAGTTCTGGAGAGCCATAAAACTTTATGGTGCGTTTGCATCGACCGACCCTTTCCTCTCTAGTCCCACTATACCCCTCACCGCCTATCCCCATAGCAACGACCGACCCCCGAACGGAGTTACCCTGCATCCTTCTCGTCCTCTCACCCTCTGCTCGCTTCTCCTTCTGCCACGTACGTGCGTATATACTCTGCTTCCCTTCTCTCTCTCTCTCTCTCTCTCTCTCTCTCTCTCTCTCTCTCTCTCTTTCAACGCATGAGTTTTGCCATCTTCTTCTTGCTCTCGTGCAAACATAAGCTTTCTGTTTCTCACTGCCACAACTTCTAACGCATAAATATTCTCTGTCTATCGCATAAATTCTCTCCTTATCTCTATTTCCCCATTGCACCCTCTCATCCCTTCTCACTCTTTCTTTTTCCAATTTGGTCCGCATCGCACAATTAAATTTTTATTCGGAACGGTACAATTAGAAACAAATCCTACTATGCAATTAGCCGCATTACCAGTTTTGCTTGCCTCCCCTTAGGACCGGTAGTATAGCTAAAATAAAACTGAACCTTTTTATATTCAGCATTCGCACTCGCCTCATTGTATCCCATCTAGCTACCCAGCTACCTAGCTACCTACCGCTCGCGTCATATCGTATTATGTTCGCCGTCTGCCGACAGTGTTTCTCGGCGATGAATTAGCTTGTCACGCTTTTCACCTTCTTTTCCTCCCCCTGACTTCATTTTCTCTCCCACTTGTCCCCGGGATGTCCGTTCCTCCTTTTCGCCGCAAACGGGGCGAGGCTAATGTTCGCTGAGCGAAAGAAAAAGAACAAAGAGGCGTTCTCAGCACGACATAATCCACTAATAATTCAACGAGGCTAGACGAGAACCCGAGCGGCGCGAGCGTGCGCGTGTTCCTCTCGTCGCTTTTCGTCTCCTTCGACGAGAGGCTGTCGAGAGAAAACCACGGTTTGTTTGTTCGTCCAAAATAAATAGCTCACTCGTGGAAACACGCGCGCGCGTCTCTCTCCTCTCTCCCGTGTCCCGCTCTTACACGCCGCAGCTACAAGGGAGCTGAAGCCTAAATCACAGAAGGATATTTCTAACTTATGTGCTTCTTTTAACGGATTATCGTACCGTTTGAGCTATTTCTCGCGAAGAAAGGAAATTTTTCTTTCCAAGATTAACAGGGCAGTTGTTAGAAATCATATCCGTATATCTTGTGCTTTATAAATTTAGACATCCGATATTTGAAGATTTGACGATTTTTGTCTTGAATACGAGGTACAAATACCTCGCAGTATTAACGTCCACATTTGATCTCAAGAGGGGTTTGTCTCCTCAGGGAATTCCGTTTACAATGTGATCGACTGGTATGGTATACGTGAAAGGGAAAAATGATCCGCCGGGCTTCCGCATCTTTTTGAAGTCGTCAGGGCTTCGAATTAAAGGAGGCAAAGGCATTGACGTTACAATGGCTTACCCGTTACAGGTACAAACAAGACGTATATCCCAAGCCTTTGATAGAAGAGCGAATGCCCCGATGGCTTTCGAGCAGCGATACCGATATAATTTTAAAAGGCAATTTTTCTAATTAAATGTGCGCTGAACGTGCAAAATTAAATAACGCTCTTGATACGAGACCTAATACGTATATAATTTAGCATAACATCATATTGATCTTCATTTTAATATTCAAGACAATATTTGGCAAACGGTATGAGAAATCAATATTAAAGTTTTCCTTCAAAATAAATTTCCAAGTTAGAAAATATATCAAAATCCATACAAGGAGATAAATATATTTTTGCTTTAAACGAATGCTTTTGGTATTATTCAAAAAAACAACGCAATTTAATTTTAATTATATAATATTTTGAAATAACCTCTCGATAATTCAACGGCCTGAAGTGAAGAAATGTCGAATTCAATAATGCATTCAATTTCAGATCTGTGAAGTAGATGTTAATGTTTTTCGAAAGAGAGAAATATTTATTCGAAATATTTACGCTGCTTGAAGTATCTTACTTCGCCTACAATCTATCACATTTTTGTCATAATTTTCTTTCCTTCGTTTTCTAGCCGTCGTTAGGTTGAAGAACCTTTGTCCTAAAGGTCATGTTTATGATACAGAAAGCCTGTGTGTAGTTACAGGAATTTTATTTCTTCTCTAATTGTAAAAGCTAAATCAATCTTTGATTAAGGCAATAATTACTGTTAAATATTTATTATATTGCATTCGTCATTTTTTTATCTGTTTAGTCTGTATTTTTTGTCTGTATTATCTGTATTAGAACCTATCAAAATCCTCCAGAATCCTTAGATGTGAAAAATAAGAGGTCGAAAGAAGGAGTAAAATTTCGACTCGGGATTAACTCGTAATATCGATTTTTAGAATCTTGAATCAGTCGATATATGATAATGCTTAAAATAAATTTGTTTCGATGAATATCCTTTGCTTAATGCATTTTAATCTGATGTAACATAGTCTAGCGTATTTATATTCTTAACGCATAACACATTAAAATATAAAACTAATTTAAATGCTTCCCTTTCGTACTCTCAAACTCCTGGCTTTTTGTTTAGCGATGACGGCCTGCAAATTATTACTTCCACTTTCGAGAGTGGACAGTCGGATAAGTATTAGGTATACCGAAAAGTTCCGGGTTATCGTCAAGTTTGAGAAAACTCGTCAAAGAAGAAATAAGGCGGCGCACCATTTTTCCCGCCACCCGTTACGTCCCGTCCTTTTCGGCGGCCTTCTTTCAAGTCCCGTTCTGTTTGGAAGACCCGTTTTCTCCCGGGCGTTGCGTTTACAAGGTAAACGCCTTTGAGAGAGAAATGAGAGAATGAGAAAAGCAGACCGGGGGATATAAATCGTTTTGAATACCTTTCACCGGGCTACCGTCTCAACGTCCTGTTCGAGGATCCCCGCGTCTTTTGTCTCAACCGCTTTTGTTGGAACAGAGACGTGAGTATTTGTGGAACGTAATATTAGCTAAATTAACCAAGAACGATAAACGACAATCGAGATAAAATGAATGTACCATCGTTGTCCTCGAACAATTGCGCGACCACTCGAGACTCGTAATTATGGATATTTAGAGCATCGATAATGAATGATGCGCGCGATAATAAATAATAAAATATGTACGTAGAACTGCTCGATATCAACAAAATATTGCAAAATATGAAAATATTTTACCTCCCTATGGGACTGTGCGTATGAAATGTCGATTATATTATCGACGTTTTAATTTTATTTATGATTTTTATAAAATAAACATTGCTTTCGATAATTGCATGTTACATATTGTGTTAATATGCCATTATTATTTTATAAGAATGTGTTTCTATGATTTTGCAAAATGTTTGCGATTTTTAAATCGCAAGCTAATAAAAATGTAGAAAACTGAGAAAGAAATCTCAGATCAGATTTTTATAACAGAAACAATTGAAACATATATAATCCAATTAACGTGAACGTGGCATTACTAAGGCTGGCGTCCCATGAAGCGGATAACGCGGAACGGGCGTATCACCAATCACGGGACCGTTTCAACGGAATCTTTGACAGGCTTCTATCAGAACGATCCCGTGATTAGTGATACGTTTGTTCCGTTCCGCGTAATCCACTCCATGCGACGCTAGCCTAAAGCGTGATATAACAAATCCCAAATGCTATAAACATATCATTATTTTCACAATTACTCTGTGTCTGTTATTATAATAAAGAAAGTTTAAAATAATTTCGAATTACATTAATTTTATTAATATAATTTAGTTTAATGATCAAATTTTATTTAAGGAGGTTCGATGGCTTCATCGGAGGGAGTAGTGGGACGCGGGGGTTCTGGAAACAGCGCACTAGCGTTTGAAGTAGTGGGAATGAAGGGGATTGCTCTGATTGGTCGCCGCGTGTATAATGCGTGCTGCTGTTCACGTCGTTCACGACCATGACAGTCTATGCAGACAAAAAATCAAGCAATTTATGCTTTAATAATTAATTTTTCTACGAAATGTGCGGTAACCTTCCCCTTTCTTTCGCTCATTTATTTGTAAATTATTAAGTTACATGTGCAAATTTCTTTTTCTTTATCATTTGCATTTTTTCTTGCACTTATTTCATTCTGAAGGTATATGCAATATATCATTTCCCATAAAAACCATAAGAACCTATGTTAAAAATGCAGCCAGTTTCATGCAATTTTAATATGTTGTTCTGGAATGCAAAATAGAATTATGTGAATTTTTTGGGAATTTTTCACCGTCCCGTTTTGAAATAAATCTACTCCTAAAATTATACTTTTTAGGTTTTTGGAATAGATTTTTTTCAAAACGGGACGGTGAAAAATTCCCAAAAAATTCACATAATTCTATTTTGCATTGCAGAACAACATATTAAAATTTCATGAAATTCTCTGCATTTTGTTGTAGCCATCGAACCACCTTAAAATATTCTAAAAATTGTATGTTTTACATCATGACTTAAGCTTTGCTGGAATTTAATAAAACTCACTTTAGTAATCGTGCTATATATTTTCACCTTGTTAACGTTGGGTTAAACATATTGTTAACAATTAATTAATAGAAGAAGATAGGACTAGCAAACAAAGCTAAGTGTACGTGCTTAAAATATATATTACAAATTAGAAAAATTAGTAACATGGATGATAAACAAACGTTTCGGCCTTACTCGTAAGTACGGTCATATTCAGTCCGTAAGATGGTAATGAGAATTGTGTAACTAAATCTTAAACATTGAAATCCAACGTGATCAACGTTCTCTTAATGTGACGGTTCCGCTCAGGTTGTCAGATTTTACACTATCAATTTAAACGGAACCATATATAAGAACGGTGGACACTTATTTTGACACTAACAAGAAGCTCTCACTAAGGTATACATATTACATGTATACCTATGTATATATACATAATGTATTATATCAGCTCGATTTATGATTTATTATTATAATACGGGATATTAATCTGCGTTGGATTTCACTGTTTAAGATTTACAATTAATTACATAGTTCTCATCCCTATATCTTGCGCACTGAAGATGACCGTATTTAAGGTCGAAACGTTTGTTTATCATCATTGTTACTAATTTATAATATACATTTCAAGCACGTAGCTTGTTCGTTAGCCCTTTGCTCTTCTATAATTCTTTTAAATATGCAAACTTGGTAATGTTTATTATTACATAAAAATAAATTATTTATGTAAAAAAATTTGTATTAAGTGTAGTGACATTGGATATAGCATCGCCGCCTTTTCAATCTTATCTTTTTTATCGAAGAAAACACATTATAGGTCAACACGTGTCTTTACTGTAAAGAAATGAGCACCCGAATCACTCATCCCAACGAAAAAGTTATTTTTTGTCATTATCAGAGTCTTGACCTTTTAAATGTTTATCGATAATATCGCGAAGATGGGAAAGTACCATCTGTTCTTCCGCCGGCTATCCTCGAAGTTCTTACATCGAGACGTCGGCTCGTTTTTACGCCGATATTAAAACTTTAATAACAAGACGAGATCTTACAACAGCAATCGCTTTCTGGAATGCTTTCGTGAAAATAACTTGGTACTTGGATAGTCCTGCGGGTCGAAGGACTCGCGTTTAAGTCGTATCGATTTCGTGAATCTCATCAACAAGTTCCCGAGCGCGGAGCAACATCCTGTGTGTCCTTTATTCCTCTTTTTCCGTGCCGCTCACGCAGAACTTCTTTTTCTTTTTATACTCCCGAACTTCCGAACGATACTTTCTCGCCTGATTGGCTCCTAATGGCTTCCATTCAGTACTTCATTAACTCATTAACTGATAAACTCCAATGCTGTCACGATCCTTCGAGGAATTAATACACGACCGCGCAATTTGTCATCTCTCTTGAAACGAAACGAGAGTGCTGTATTTGTGCTTATCGTTTGAACGACAAGTTTTAACTAATAAAGATTTATTTTTTATTTGAATCTCTCAAGTGCTAAACGAAATGCGCGACGATTCCGGTTACGAATCATCTGCATCTGGACACGCGTGCGTCAACGGAACGCGGCTCAACGTGCGAACGCGGCTTATTATTCGGCACTGTTATGTTTGATGATAAACCGACCCGGACTTACGGACATCTGGGTGGTCCGCGTTGCGTCGCGCACGAGACTTCCCCGGAGGATGACACGCATCTGTCGACGTGTTCTCGTTTCGTCGATGATCGTCTTTTACAAAAAAAAGAAGTTACACCCCTTACCGCGATGCGGCTTAGAGTCCGTCCATATGTCGAGCGTAGTGCGTTTTAACTGTCAGTTATACGTTTAGACCGACAAATCGCTCCTGCGCGGTATATTTGTGTATCTTGAATCTTCCAAAAGGCCAAGATACGATCTTGATCTGGTGCACCAATTGCAAGAGAAGAAGTCACTTAAGTTTGTCCTACTGTATATTTATTACTCGCAACTGATGCCCGGAACATTACAATGTATGTATTCTGCGAAGCAATCGATGCTCGAGTGCCGCTTCAAAATTCTTGTCGGCGGGGGCAATTAAAATCCCAATCTACGTTGCGAGCAGCCGGTCAGAAGGATCGTTGAAGATAGCAGGGTCGGCTATCTCTCGATCCAAGGTTGCCCACGTAACAGACAACGAGAGGCAGAGAGAAATAACGAGCATTTGTAATTTGTACACGTATGTACAAAACACGTGAAAAAAAGAAAAAAAAGGTCATTCGCTCATACACAGCCCGCAAAGAGACAATGCTTCAACATGTACAACTTTCTTCTAAAAATGCTTATTATTTTCCTTGTGTTGTAGATTAGAATATTTCGCCTGAATTCGTGAAATCGACAATCGTGCACAAATATCCGAATCGGAATGAAAACTTCCGTATACGTAAACCGAGGTGAAGATATCACGGCGACATCCGTGACGTATGCACGCGTGCTGCGACGCGTGCGTGCAGTCCGATAACGGCAAGGGCTCTGTTTGCGCGAAAGTTAATCTCGACTGTGCGAGATGCTGAAGAAACGGCGAGACAAGGAAGGGCCACACGGGCGCGTACGATGATAATAATAAATGTTGTCTATTCCCTTCGCCTCTCTCTCTCTCTCTCTCTCTCTCTCTCTCTCTCTCTCTCTCTCTC
>NW_020211925.1:0-1015 GCF_003070985.1 Temnothorax curvispinosus | reverse complement strand
ATTAATTAAATTTAATAATAAAATTAATGATATAATGCAAAACAACATCAATAATAAAATAAAAGATGAAATCTTTGTTATTTATAATTTATTATTTTATAAAAAAAACGATTGTTTCTTAATTGCTTATTCGCAGATAATTATCAGAGTTCACAAAGAGGAAGAGCCTTTAGATGGTCCACTACTCGCTCATCCACGATATTATTGTTTGGAGCATAAATGCTACGTTATTTTGGGTGGACTTGGCGGATTTAGTTTAGAGCTAGCAGATTGGTTGCCTCTTCGAGGTGCAAAAAATCTGGTATTAACATCACGAACCGGGATTAGAACAGGTTATCAGCAATCAAAAGTAAAGCTATGGCGATCTTACGGTGTGGATGTACAGATTGTTACAGTTGATGATAATTTGAAACATGAAGACTGTGAATCTATCTTAAAATTTGCCGAAGAAAAAGCACCAGTGGACGCTATATTTAATCTTGCAGTTGTTTTAAAAGATTGTTCATTTCAAAATCAATCACCACAAACGTTCGAGGATTCGTTCAAAAGCATGGATGACGCAGAACATGGATGAATTGTCGAGAACGATATGTCCACAACTTCGACATTTTGTCGTTTTTTCCTCCGTCTCGTGTGGAAGAGGAAACGCAGGCCAGACAAATTATGGAATGGCTAATTCCGTAATGGAGAGAATTTGTGAGAAAAGAATGGAAATAGGATTACACGGTTTAGCGATACAATGGGGTACTGTTGGTGATGTCGGACTTGTGGCAGATATGCAAAAAGAAAATAAGGAATTGGTTATTGGAGGTACATTGCAACAACAAATATCTTCCTGTTTGGATACATTAGAAGTATTTCTGTTACAAGGTCGACCTGTCGTAAGCAGTATGGTTGTTGCTGAAAAAGCAAAAATTGGCGGATCAATAAATATTTATGAAACAGTTGCTCATATTATGGGTAAGCAGTTTTATGCAAAGCTAAACAAAGAAAAATACTAAATACATATGATGGC
>NW_020211924.1:0-12968 GCF_003070985.1 Temnothorax curvispinosus | reverse complement strand
GCAAGTGAGTTGCCATTGCAAACGAAGATATTGCAATTAAATTTCTGGATTTTGTTCCTGAATATTTATTTCTTTTTTTTAGAAACGAGTTTGCAAGCACGAGGGACGACTGGCAGCCTTGAAAAAGGGCAACTACCTGCTGAAAGCGCAAGTAGACAGAATCAAAAGGACAATTTGGTAAAGCAGCGAGAAGATAGTATCAGCCTGCTGGAGGGCCTTGATTCCGTCTTAGCAGAACTAGGTTAGATTAAATACAGTGTAAACGCAAAGAATATTTCCATATGCAGAGATTGTATCGTATACAAGTATACACCATACAAATATTACTTATTGAAATATAGACAATTGTATGTTACGAGAACAATAACACACATATTTTTTAATAAATTATTATTGACCGAACGCAAAGCTTCTCGTAATGGCTTATTGAATTTAAGAAGCAAATAGTTTTAATAAAATAAACGCTTTATATATGCGATATTCGAGATGTAAAACCAAGGTGAGCTTGAAACGTTTCCCAGCGGTTTGAATCAATCGAATGAACGAGCTTGATTGTCAATTTTTTTTACATTAAATATTTAAGAAATATAAAAAACTTTGAGTATTTGAAACTTTGGCACGTGATTATTCAAAAAAAAAAAAAATAAATAAATTAAATTAAATTAAATTAGATTTTTCAATAGACTGGCGGTAAATTATGAGCAAAGTATAATTTGCTAAACATGACATGATAGTTCTCAAATACTTTGGAAATTTGTATTCAACATATTATTAAAAGAAATAAACAAATATTTACTTTTTAAACATTTTAAACAAATAAATTAAAATAAAAAATATTAATTTTTTCCCTCAATTTTCTCAAACAATCCGTTTTGCTCCTTATTTTCGAATATATTTTCCGAAAAATATCAATTTTATTTACATTAAATTTACAAAATTGATGATAAAACCACAAAAAATGTCATATTAAATCAAAAAGTTGACATTTTAAAAACTTCATAACTCGGAAACCACTTCTATTCCAAAATTGAAATTTTCAGGGTTGTTTAAGGATATAATGAAGTATATTCCCTGAAAATTTCAAAAGATTTTGAGTTGAAAGAAAAAAGTTCTGGTTATCTGAAAATGGCGATTTTTCGAAAATCGATCGGCTTTAGATGGCCATAACTTAACGAAATAGAAGCAATCAAGTAAAAAGTGGGTAGATTTCTTCAGAGTATACCTGAACAAAAAATATCAGCTGCTGATCAACCCTCTACTTCGAAAACTGTAGATATGACAGCATTTCAAAAATAAGCAAAATTTCTCTAAAACAGTGGTTTAGTTAGCAGCTCACCGTGAAGCCGGACTTGAATATAAACCAATGACCAATTTTTTCCTTAAAAGTAGAGAGTTTACAGAAAAGAATGCGGCCTCAAACGAGTCTCTAAGTTATATAGAAGCTGAGATATAAATTTTTGAAGATGACTGAAAAATCGACTTTTTTCAAAATTAAAAAAATTCTCCAGCGGCCGGATTTGATCGAATCGGGTTCAAATTTTCAGGATCATCTCCTTTTCTAGTGTACTTTCGAGGAAAAAATCGGCATCAAAATCGGTGACCCACCCCCGCAACTTTTGGTCGAAAAGTAATGGATCTGCCCATATATATATATATATAAAATGTGCGAGGAACAGAATTTCGAAAAAAATTTAAAAAAAACAGAGTATATCCTGGCTGGGGTAATAAATTTAATAATTTAATTTAATAAAAATGAGACGCTTATACATAAGTATCAAAGATTATATCAATTTAGAAAAGACCAAATCCCATGGTCGAAACGTGACGATTAATCCGACCAAAACCAATGGTCGAATTGTCACTATATTGCCAAATGTTGTCGATTAAAAATAGAGTTTTTCTTGTTAATCACTTATTGGCGAAACAAACATATACTTTTCCGAGAAAATATTTTAGTTGCAAGAAAGTGCAAAATTGCATTTTCTTCAATAAAATTGTAAAAAATTTGTTGTAAAATTGTGTTTTTAACACAGATACACTTTTCTTGATTATGAATCTGTTTTTTTCTTATTTTGTTTTAGATTTTTTATTACTCCGGCTCACACAACTATTATAGTAAACGGAAAGAATTGCTTTCCTTCATTATCAATAACTTCTGTTATTATTAATATTTTTTAATCATTATTTTTTAAGATAATTATAAAAGAATATAGAATTATGTGCCATAGTTTCAAATACTCAAAGTTTTTTTATCTCTTAAACATCTAGCTTTAAAAAAGGTTTATTTTTTGTCTGTCAAAGTTGTCCTTAAACAGAACATGTGAGAATCTATTCTTTTCCATCAGATGCCTGTACGATTTATTTTGATGACAATTTTTGTTAAATACAATTTCGTGAAATATGAAATTGTTTTTACATTATATGTATTGACAGTGATAATTAAAGATATCGCTACTGTATTTTTAGACAAATATTCTGTGACAATTTTTTATTCAAAATCAATCAGATTATATTAATAAAAAGTGTATTAAAACTAACGTATATTAAAATTATTACATAAATTTGTTAATGAGCGAGATTTCGTGTTACGATAATTATTATTAGTTATTTTAATACGTACATTACGCGTTTTGTGAGACAGGCTTTATCCAAGTAAATGGATACATATTCTAAAAAAAACAAGATATGTGGAAAATTTGATTTTTATCTTTAAATTTTTTACTTTTGCGTAAAAATGCTTTTTAAACACGTCTTGTCTTTTCACTAAACTTTTTTAAACTTTGTTGAAGAAGGATGAAAGAGAAATGAGACCGAAACGAGTCCTCTGTGCGTTTAAATACTCGAAGGAGCAATTATTTGCCAAAATACGAATTGCATGGTTTTTACAGATGAAAAATTCAGGAACGCTAGACCAATTGATTGAATCTTCTCCGATTTTCTTCATCCTCCATTGCTTCCTTCCAATATCCTTTCATGTAGGAATATTTATTATATTCAGTTAACTTTGTCTAGAAATAAAGTTGTTGGAATCCTATTTTTAATTGTTATAAACCTATAAACTTATTTTTTATTATTTGTTACGAATAAATGTATTAAAATACCTCGTTGTCAAAAGTTGTAAAAAAATCTACAAAACTCACACGGCCCTACACAGAAAGAAAGAATTTTGCCGTTGCAACGAAACTGTCGTTGCTCATTCAATAAAAGCAATCAATTATTCGATTTTACGATAAAATCTATTTTTTTCTTAGAAACAGGGATAGAAAAATATTGATAAAAATTTATTCCTAAGATCACGAAGCTGCCAGAGTAAAATAAAATATTCACCTGACAAGTACATTTCGCTACTACAATAATTATTATCATTGTTTTATTGGCAGAATAAGCATTAAATTGTCTTTATTAGCGAAATAATCTATTGTTTCGGCAAAAAATATGTGTTCTTAGAAAATATTTTCGCATAGTAAATGACGGAATTTATTACAAAAATATGTGCTAGTAAATTTGTCTTCCGTGCAAGGCATCATAAACACTACTATGCGAAGCATGAGAAACATTATTTTATATGTTACATCTTTATTGTTATACATATAAATTAAAAGATGCCTTTTTTTATTTCAGAGAAAATTTTCTCTACGTTGGATGAGTCTGAGTAATTTCTTAAATACATAATTACAACATACAAAAATCGACCTTAATCGGATTTTTGCGTTACGTTTTGTTTCTTTCTTCCTTCATTTTCTCTCTCTTCCTTTCTACCTTTTATCGCCAATTATTGCTCCGTTGAAATGAAATATACACATATATAAATATGACTTTGCTACATAAACCAAATATTGATATAATTTTAAATAAACTATATGTAATATTTGTGAATTTTTTAATCAAAATTTATCTGATACATCTTATAAACTCGCGCGCGCGATATTTTCGGAAAATGCAATTCATAATTATATTTTATTTGGAAAATTTTTCCGTAGAAACAAAACTGATCGGACGCAAAAGCTAAATTAGCAATCTTCTCCTCCGTCGAATACTTCCAATATCATTTCACGTAGGAATATTTCATATTCAGTTCTTCTACAAATAAAGTTTTTGAAATTCTTTTCTTAATAATTATAAACCTATTAATTAATTATTATATAAACCTATAACTCCAAAATTTGAATTACGAAAAAGTTCAAAGAAAGAATAATTTATCTTCCTTGTCGATCGATTTGAACATTTCGCCAAATTAGACGTTAAAGTAACGCGAGCGCGTGTCATGTATATTTCTGCCGACAATGTGATTTTGACGCGCGTGATTTCGATCGATTCGAACAATTCAGTATTCGTTAATTGCGTTAATTAACGTGTCGTAATTGTGCTCGTAAAGTAATCAACGAGAAATCGAAATCAAACGAAACAACCAACGAAGTATGCGGTCGTCGAAGATTGAAGATTCCGTGAAAAATGCTGATGGAACAATGTCGAGAGCCGAATAGGAACACCGGGTACGGTGAGTATTGTACACACATTCTTAAGATGTTTTCCAGCATGACTCAGCTGGCAATTCGTCGAAATCAGTGCGATATTTCGTATAAGCGACAGATCTGATGTGTTTGAACAAGACATACGTAAGTCAGCTTTAAACTGTTACCAATTATACGTGTAAGGATGTAGATACGTTTTCTATACGTACATATGTTTCTTTGCTTTATTTTTATTTTACCTGCTGATAATATTAAATTAAATTTTACTTCTCACCAGATGCTTCATTTTTGGGAAACAAAATAATCGTAAAAATTTTTAAATTTTACCACTATTTTTAATATTCAAAATATGTTCAAAAACTATTATGTTCAAAAATTATTTTCGTATTACGGCAGTAAAATTGTCAGAATTTCCATGAAAAATTTCCCATTTTTATTTCTTGCGTAATCATACTTAAAAACACAATTTAGAGTTGAGAGTCATTTTTCATTAGTTAATCCTATGATTGAACATCTTACGGTACTCTTAGGTATACTTCCGGTATTTTAATCCTCTTGCTTCAAAGAATCACTGAAATTATATTTGAAGACTTGCTATAATGTTACTCTGTGCCGCAAACTGTCTTTCGTTGAATAATAGTGATAGTTGACGTAGCCCTACGTCTACTTTCCTTCGCTGAATACTTTAACATCAAATAGTGACAGTTGACGTAGTTCTACGTTGTTGTTTGCGGCACAGTTGTTACTGTGCCCGTTTTTGTTTCTCTTTATATCTTTATGAATACTTAGTAAAATAATGCCTATTTAGGTAAATAAAACCGTTACCCACAAATTGATCCAGAAAAATTACATATTTTTTTAAAATAGAAATTTCTTTTAATTTATAAAAATTTCATTATTTAAGTTATTATTACGTACGGAAAATTTATACTAAAATTTTGGACGACTCGTTGAAATTTTGAACACTTTAGACGACGCACGTTAGCTCGGAATTCCGAGCGTCAATGTAAATGTTTAGTTTATCTTACGATTATCGGACTGCCGTTGATAAGCTGAGGCCCAGATAGGGCCCAAAACTATGCTTCTAAAAGCTTCTAGAAGCTTCTAGAAAACCTCCCCCCCTGAGACGCGTAGAATGTGGTGAGAATCTCGCACGGGGGGTTCTGGCCATTTTCGGGTATAAATAGAGCGGAAAACGCCGCGAAGACACAGATACTTTTTAACTTCAGCTCTAACACATATTTTTTGACTTCGTTAGTCACATAGTCTTAGACTTCGGTTCTCAACTTAACTCTTATTCGTTTTGCGTATCACATCTATTTACTACAGTCCAAGACTTAAATCTGCAAAGATGCGTGCGTTAGCTTGTCTCGTATTTATCGCTCTGGCATACGCCGTTCAAGGTACGAATTTATAAATTATTATATATATATATATATATATATATATTTTACCATAATAAAAAAAACTGATATAGAGATAGATATAGAGAGAGGTACAACTACGTCTTTCTAATAATTCATATAGATAGTATAAAATAATTACTTTCCAACATAAGCAAAATTATCAGTAATAGCATAAATGTCCGTTTTATAGCATTTATAGTTTGTGTAAACATTTCTATACGCATATGTAATATATATATATATATATTTGGGTGTCATTTTGGAACAACTTTTTTTTTTAATATATATATATATATATATATATTAAAAACAATACAAAATTCATAAGAAGCAAAAACAAGTTTTATGAAATTTATCGAACTTTAACTTTGAATATCTTTTGAATGGTTAAATTTATGAAAAAATAATAAGAGATTTTTTTTGTAGAGCGGTAAATTTACTACAAAAATCTCTTGTGGAGCAATGCTGTATTACTGTTTGTTAGATAGTTATAAAATTTTTTTTATCTTACTAAAAGAAAAACAAAAAATTGCGACGAGCGACCTGTTAATATTAATATTAAAAGCTAAAACTTTAACAGGTATCTTATTTTACCTTCCTGCAAGTATATATGCTATTCGTGAAATAAAAAAAAAAAGTTGCTCTAAAATGACACCCTGATATAAACATATATATATATATAATCCTTCTAAAAATAATTAATTATATAAAAATATAGTACTTTTTACATCCTAAGTTTCAAATATCAATAACTTCAGTCTTCAATTAATTAATTATATAAACGGATATACAAAAATACATACGTGTCTCTGTATTCTCTAAATAACGTGTAACTTTAACGTTAAAAATTAATATAGCGTGAACGATGAAATTTTTGTTCAATAAAAGATTTTTATTCTAAATAAATAAGTAAATAAATCTGTAACTTTTCTGAGCATATTACGGCTCACTTAGCCGTAAAATGGACATAATGTTTTATTATAATATATTATTGTTAAAAGTGTATGTAGTAATGTAACAAATATTAATTTTGGCGTATATTAACATGATTAATTTATTTTTGTCAATAATCCGTTTCTTTATAAAGACGCTTCCGTCGGAAAATTTCCATATCAAGTTTCATTGAGATATGACGATAAACATGATTGCGGTGGATCTATCATCAATAAACGTAACATATTAACCGCAGCAAGTTGTGTCGACAGGTATGTTACGCATTCTAAATTTATGTCAATACTGTGAAATATAATTATAAAATTAGTCTTTTAATAAGTCAAATGGACATAATATGTGAAACTAAGTATACATACATATACATACTTATATATCTCTTTTTATCTCATTAGATTTAAAAACCTGGATAAGCTGGATAAGCTAAAAGCACATGTCGGAACAAACTTCTTGAACGAATCAGGAGATGTTTATGACATAGAAAGTGTTAGCATCCACGAAGATTACGACATAATTCGATGGTATTATATCGCCTTGGTTCATCTTAAAACTCCTATCTATTACAACGAGCTAGTGCAACCGATAAATCTTATGACAAGCGACGAGAATCTCAAGGACAAGTCGTGCACGTTAACCGGATGGGGATCAAAGGTAATATCGAACTCATAATATCGGAATTTTTTAGTTTAATATCAAAATAAGGCACTCTTTTCAAAAAAAAAAACTCATTATTTTTTTTTTATATACATATAATATAACAAATTGAAAGTAACAAGTAAGAAGATATGTAATAATTATTTATTGTTTGTTATTTCTTTCAAATGTCCAAATACGCATTTATATACTTTTTAGAATGCTGATGTATACTATGGCGAGAAGCTTTCGAATAATTTGCAAGAAATTGAGTTGAGTGTTTATCCGCAAGAAAATTGCGAGAGGTTATGGGATGCAGAAAATACTCAAATTTGTACTTGGACAAGAAAAGGAGCACAAGCGTGCAACGTAAACTGTCAATTATTAATATTATAAAACGAATTTATACACATATGTTTATTATGTTTTACAATACCGAAAGAATATTAATAATATAAAAAATTACATTAAGAGCATATATATCTAATAATATGCCAATTTTAATTATAGCTTAATACTAAAATTATTATAGCAACAATTTGCAATAGTAAACAATTTATTATTATTTATAATATTAATATTTTGTTATTAATAATCGCATCTTTATTTCAGGGTAATCATTATGATACTGGAAGCCCTTTAGTAGCCAATGGATTTCAAATTGGAATCGTCTCTTACTTTTTTCCTTGCGCAATGGGACTTCCAAACGTTCACACAAGAGTATCAAGTTTCCTTACATGGATCATGGCAAATTTAAAAAATTAAAAAAAAGATTGTTGAGGTAAAACTCTTTAATAATAAATGCCATTTGTATTTGGCGCTAGATGCGTTCTCACATCTCCACGTATTGAGATATCTAATGTTTATATAGGGTCCATTCCGTTTCACGCATATGCGCGCATTTTCTATGGTAAACGTTACGTATGCTATAGATAAATGCGCGCATATGCGTGAAACGGAACGAATCCAGTTTCGGTTTTCGTTACTGCTCACTCGCGCCAACTGTCGTCCTGTGCTTCTGCCTGTACGTCACACCGCTCACGCATATATTGTGTATAATTAAAACTACAAATATAATTATATTGACTGTTTTTATTATGTCTCTGTTAAAAACAACAACAAAGATATTATTTTATTTATTAACATACCACTTTGTTTTATATAATTTATAATTTAATTATTAATATATGTATTTTGAGCAAATTATTTCTGTAAAATTATATTACTTCCTGTTATAAGTATTTTCTGTTGCTTTTTCCATCAGTTAAATAAATTACCAATGCAAGTAACAAATCAATCGGTTTGATTTTTTTTCTATGTAAAAGCTAATATTCTTGTTTGTTATCTTACGCTAAACAATATCATATTAATTAGTTAGCACAAAATTCATAAGTGTACGTGGTATTGTTATAATTTATAATTACAAAAATAAATTCTGCACTTTTCTCAAACTTTAACACTAAAAAATGTAGTATTGTAATTATATATTTATCAATAAAATAACAATTTTCTTAACATGATAGACTATTGTAATTTATATCACTAAAGGCTAAGAAACCAAATATCGTGTCACAAATCTGAATTGCAGCTTCTGTTCTTTTTTTTTTGTATTTTCTTAAATGCTACCCAGACACTCATATTATTAGTAGAAAGGATGCCCTGATCATCAAGTTCCAATATTAAGAATCTCCGAAGAAATCTGGAAATCACTTCTGCAGCGGATTTACCATCAATCAGTATACCTTTTTACTGCCGCTCAATGTATATTTAAAGTACGTACTTCGATCATGTTTTATGTTATTTATACACTCGCATATAAATAAAATAAAATTCTTTTTGTAATACCGAAAGAAAGATGTTTAACTCTGGCTAGCACTTAGTTTCGAGTTTTTAATTCGCCACACTCCGATACGTGAGATTGCTCGACTTCGTCGCACTGTCATTTTCATTCTAATTAATAATATTAAGCGTGTACTGTATATAGAAATTAGAAATACAGACTCTGAATAAGATGTTTATGATAATATCAGGTCAAGAATAGTTATTTGTGTAACAAGTGTGGTAAGATGAAAATTTCCGGAGTTTACGCACGAGCCGAAAACGAGTGCGGTAACCGCACCCGGAAATTTTCATCTTTACACACGACTTACACTTCCTATTTTATGTTGCAAGTGCCTGGAAAGTGATTTATCACGCACGCGTAGCGTGCGTAATGGGGCACTTTCCATGCACGTGTTGCATAAAATGATTTAAATTTATGAATTTATTATAGGGAAACTAAAAAATTATGTAAAAATTAAAAAACCGAAAAACGTTTAGCGGTCCACACTGAACCGGAGTGTAGCGAGCTAGGATTAAAATTATCTGAAAAGCAAAAAGTACTCGACCAATACTTTATATGTCTCTTTAACAGCTACGAAAGAAAACCTGGCGCTCTGAGAGGTTTAACTATTCACGCTGATGCAAATCTGAGACTGACACCGTTTACAGAGTAAAACTAGCCACTTTCACCGTAATTTCGATTTTTTTCAATTAAACATTGGCTTACTTATTCTGTCAATTTTTATCGAATTCACTAAATATGTATAATACATACGCCCCCCCTCCCATACCACTTGCAACTACCAACGGTGTTCCCGCTGGTTCTGCCTGCACCTTATATCCGGATGGAGAAAAACCTCGGTAAGCACCAAACAATAATTATTTTATACAATAAAGCAGCTTCATCTTTATCTATTATTTATCAAATTTTAAAGTTTAATAAAATATGAAAGTTTTTGTTTTAAAATTATATTCCTTTGAACCAATAATAAGAAATAATTATTCTATTTCTGTGTTATGAGGGCAGTTTTCAGAGTAGCGTTTGTTAGCAACAAGTATGGGCGAAAGAAGATATAAAAAAAATTCAGTGAGTTGTAGGAGAACACAGAATTTGAATAGACAGAATTAGAACCGTCTTGGATTGAATAAAAAAAAGCGACAAGGGCAACTTAGAAGAATGAGATAATTATAAAGAGAAGGAAAATGGGAGAACAAGAGATGGTGGAATAGAAAAATGCCTAGACAGAAAAAGAGAATTAAAAAAAATACTCAGAAAAACATAAGATTCTAAAAGAATAATAAAATCAGCGGAAAAAGATATTATATCAGCGGAGATAGAAAGCCAGATAAAAAGGTTAAAAAAGAAAAAGACAGATAGAGAAGACGAAATAAAAAATAAGAAATAAAAAATAGTTACACTGTATAGTCAGGTATTGTAGTACAGTAAGGTACATTAATTCGTTGGGTCACAGTAACCTGGACTTACCGATCGCTGGATCGATAATGATTAACTCGGGCGCGGTTCATCGAAATATTAAAATGTATTAAGAAAAGCATAAGAGTTAATTAGATTTCTCTCTTAATTTTATTTTGCACTTTCTTGTTAGTTAGATTAATTACACAGGCCAAAAAAATTTTTTGTCAAGTAACTTCAACCAGAGTGGGTGTTTCGTATCTTCGGTCACAAAAAACAATACCGCATTCCAAATTGCTCCATCACGTCAGATCTTAAAATTATTTCGAATTTTTTAAATGGAAAATCAGCAATTTATAGAGAAAAAATGTGTAATAAATTACTAACCGTCAATAAAGTAATAAAAATGGATAAATGCTCGATTTATATATATATATATATATATATATATATATATATATATATATATATATATGTGTGTGTGTATTGCATTGATTCCTCCTTACATTGATTCCTTATTATAGCAAGGAATAATAAACTTTGTAGGCACGTGTAATTAATCGAACTAGTAAAAAAAGTGTAAGATAAAATAAAAAGAAAGATCTAGTTAATTCTTATGCTTCTCTTTATACATTTTATTATTTCGATGAACCGCGCCCGTATTAATCATTAACGACCCAGCGGTCGGTCAGTCAGGCTACTATTGTGACGCGCATTTTACTGATAAGGCATCTAAAATTTAATTTATTAGAAATCATTCAGAGAGCGAGACAGAGAGAATGTTTTCCGAGAAGTTAGAAAAAAGAAGTAATTGTACCTATAATAAAAAAAGGATATAAAAATAAAACAGCAAATTATTGAGAAATTTATGCTGCTTAACACAGCTAGCATATAAAATTTGCGTTATAATTTTTGTAGAATGATTTAAAGAAAAATAGAAAAAAAAAAGATTTTATCGGAAACGCGAACATGATTTCGAAGAGGCCGAGGGATGCGGACGAAATGAGGGAAAAATGCTGAAAAGCTTTACAAGATTTTTTGAAAGAATGACTTTATGTTTTGTATAACGAAATTCTTGAAAAAACATTTAAAAAAAGTCCATTATATTATAATACGCATATAAACGCGAATGTTATTTAAAATATCTATTAAAATAAATATAAATTTCGGATAACTTAATTGACCATTTTCAAGCACTTTTTATTTGAAAACTATTAAAGCCACAACATTTTGGTATTAAGAAATAAGTGCTACCTGCATTTTTGAATTTACGCATTAGAATGTAGTTTAAGTATTTTAAAAGCAAATTCCTCTTTTTATGACGCTAATCTCATTTAAGATAGAGATCCTAAAGCATCTCTTATAATTAGTTTTCTCACTTTATTCCGACTTTCAAAATGCGTTTTTTTCACAGATTTAGTACAATAATCGTATTTATTAAAGTATTTATTTCGAATTCTGCTGTGATTCCAAGAAGCGCGATCTCTATACAGAATTTATTGTGTCGATATAAATGTGGAGCGTATGTATGTACTCACCTATGCAACTCCGCGTTGATTAACGCGAAGTCGATTAATACGATTGCCACAAACAGCTGATACATGTTTCTTGAATTTCTCGGGGACTAAAGCTACAAAAATCAAGAAGGTTTTAAGGGCGTTATAACTTCGAATCAGTCCACAATTGGTATGCACAACAGACAAAGAATGTAGCAAACTTAGTGTTTCCGTCGCTGCTCATATACAGATGCGCGTGTACGTCCTTTGTCTTTAATATAATAACAAAGAGGAGGAGGGCGGTAAAGCGAACAAAAAGTTTTAAAAATTCTAACGCTTCTAATAACCCAATAGCTCTTTCACTAATTTAATCTGGATACACTTGCACTACTATAGTCTTCATATTGGAAATAGTAGTTGGTCGATCTCGTCAGATTTTAGAACGATCAAAAAGAGTATAAAAAACAAGCTAGAAGCTAGAATAAGATTTCGGGATAAATAAAATTTCAAAAATGTTAGCTTGGAATTAAGAAATCAATTTTACGTAGGATTTGCTCGAAACCTTTCTTTATAATATTAACGATAGTGAGATACCTAAACTAGTTTTGCAATATTATAACAATTCATTGATTAGAACACATATGACATGATAATTTTCGTATCGACAATTTGGTATTTATGTGTTGAAAATTTTAGACAATTTTTATTAATAAGCAAAAGATTTATGCGTATATACGTTTGTGTAAGCATAAGAAATGTAAAAAGTTATATATAT
>NW_020211923.1:0-5436 GCF_003070985.1 Temnothorax curvispinosus | reverse complement strand
AGGGCATGTCCTTCACGACATGCCACGTGGACATTATCGCGCGCTTTTGCGAGTGAAGGACAGACATTCTCCCGCGCGCTCACGAGTGTTTCGAAAACATGTTCACGCGCTCCCGCGAGTGTAAATAGACATTTTCACGTGCTCAATACATGACATTGTAGACTCTCGATTTGCATAGTGTTTTTCTCACGCGTCTCTCGAACGTTCTCGATTCGTGCAGCATTTCTTACACGTGTCTCGACATTTCTCAGGTATTTCATCGTGCGCAGCTCAGGGACGGCTCAACATGACGGAACCCGCAAAGGCGGGTACGGGCGGTACGGAGACCACGACGCCGCTGCTCGAGAACCGGCTCGCACATCGGAACGCCAAGCCTCACCCGTGCGCTTGTCCACGGAGCTCATCCTAAATGAACCACCTGGCGACGGTGCGGAATATTGGCGACACGCTGCCAACTTGTGCAGAGGACATGCCGTTAGAGGAGGTTATCCAAATCTCAATGCATCTCGAAGAGGCGAACAAGGCGTTTCTCAAGGAGCATGCATATCTTGAAGCTTCACAGCCGTCGGCGCTCATTCAACAGCAAAGCGCACGTTGACAGCTCAGCATGTGGCAGCTCAACCGGCCCGCACGGCAGCATCTAATTTACCCGTGCGATTGTTGCAACGGCACTCACTTCATTGTGATGTGTACGTAATTTAGGGATCTTTCAACAGGCAATCGACAAAAATTAGTCATACCACGGAGGATTTGGTTTAAATGCCTCGGCCGCCACAACGGCCACTCATGTAAAGGCTCACGGGGGTGCAAGAAGTGCACCAACCGACACGATGCTGCATGAGGCTCATCAATCGAACTCATCAGCGAAGCCGATCACCAGCTCAGCTGCGTCAGCTCAATAGGAAGATGGTGCAATCGTCGCTCACTCATCTTTGGCCCGCTCATTACACTCAACATTACTCGCTACGGCCTTGGCTCAGATCAGCTCATCTGTTCATACTCAATGTGTATGCGGCCTCTCATTGATTCAGGTTCAGAACTTACCTTTGTTTCAGAATCTCTCGTTCGCCAGCTCAACATCACTCGTCATCATTCCGTCATTCTCATCACGGGAATTGGTGGCGAAGAAGGCGACGCAAACTCGAGGAGTTGAATGCTTACGCTCCACTCATTTCATTCAAGAACAGACGTCATTATTCAAGCTCACATTCTGCAGACGTTAACAAACATCCTGCCATCCTTCAACGCTGCACCACAAGAATGGCCGCATCTCACCAAGCTGACCTTGGCTGATCCAGATTTCCTAACACCACGGCCAGTGGATATCATCATTGGAGCTGACTCATATGGACAGATCATCAAGCCCAACATCATCAAACGAGATACATTGATGCCAATTGCGCAGCTCTCTTCGGATAGCTCGTTCTCGGACCTGTTAATACATCATCATCGGCAATTGCCACCGTGCATCATGCCTCCGTTCAGGAGGGAGAAGATGCTCTTGACGACTTGCTGGCGAAATCTGGATACAAGAAGAAGAGCCTGCGAGCAACAATCTTGATCTTATTCCTGACGAGCAAAGATGTGAAGAACATTTCAAGAGTACTGTTTCACGGAATTCAACAGGTCGATACAGAGTTCGACTTACACTGAAATCATCACTTGATACTCTTGGCGATTCGTATCTCACTGCGCATCGATATTTGAAAGGTTTACAAAGAAGACTCTCACGAGATGACAACTATCGACATCTGTATCATCAGTTTATGATACTCTATCGAGAGCTCAATCACATGAAGCTTTACCCGTTTCCAGTCAGCACATACAAGATTACTTGCCACATCATGGAGTGCTCAAACCAGACAGTGCAACCACAACATTACGTGTGGTATTTAATGGCTCGAGTGCATCTACATCCAGCCGCTCATTTAATGATCTCATGCACACAGGAGCCAAACTGCATTTCGACATCACCGATGTCTTGCTCTGGATTCGACAAGTTCGGCACTTAGTTGCCACTGACATCACCAAAGGGTATAGGCAGATCAACGTGCATGAAGATGACTGAAAGTTACAACGGACTCACTGGATAGATGAACAACTCAATGAAGTGCCATATCATCTAACAACGGTCGATGTGTTGATGACAATTCTGGAGGCGACGACACCGTTCAGCAGGTAGTCAATACTGCTCAACGGACTTGTGCATGGCGGGCGGCTTCCCATTAGCAAGGTGGCACGCGACTCATCAAGATGTACTCACTGCGGTTCAAGCAGAAAAAGACCAGGGCTCACAAACTACATTGACGATTGCGTAACCAAAAGACTCAGATTACGATGGCTTCCTCAAGAAGATTCATTCACATTCTCAACAAGGATCTCGTCGCACACCGATCATCTCACCAAACGCCTCGCTTGGTCTGAAGTGGCTCAGATACTCGATCCATTGGGCTTTGTATCCCCAGTGGTGATCAAGGCGAAGATGCTCTTGCAGGAGCTTTGGCTACATGAAGCTCCAATGGGATAAACCACTGCCATCCCAGCTCTCATCACGGTGGCTCATTATCAGAAAAGAACTCACAAGCTTGCAAGCTCTCAATACCTCGGTGATACATCCAAGGTAGCACCTCTCAAACCACATGGAGTACCTCGTCAGTGGAATTTCACGGCTTTTCTGATACGTCTCAATTGGCAATGGCTGCAGTCGTATTTATCACCGTCCACGGCTCTAATGGCGCCACGATTTCATTGGTGTGCTCCAAAACGAAGGTAGCACCGCTCAAACGGCTCACCATCCCGAACTCACCGCAGCACAGCTGCTCTCAAGACTCATGCCATACGTTCAAGCCACCTTGAAGTTGAACGTTACAGCAACTCACCTGCGGACGGACTCTGTTGTGACACTCACGTGGATCAAATCTCATGCATCGCGCTGGAAGGATTTCGTGAGAAATCGAGTTTTTCAACTTCAAGAGCTCACTGCGAACGCACATTGGAAATACGTACCAGGTACGTCCAACCCAGCCGACTGCTCATCACGAGGATTAACTACTGCTCAACTTCAAAGCCACTCATTATGGTGGACGGGACCACCGTGGATTCTCACACCTGAAGCATGGCCATCTCAACCCGCGCTTCCTGACGAATTAAACGGTCATGAGGCTCGTCCTGGCATTGCTCTATATGCAGCTGCATCTCAGCCGAACTATCATTGGGATCTCATACTCAAGTACTCAACCTTCAATAAATTATTGAAAATAATAGCTCTCTGTTTCAGGTTTATCGCTCTCTTGAGAGGGTCCTGGGACGGGTCGTTGGATTCGCACTCTGCTTTGGAGAAGGCCAGATTCTTCTGGATTAAGGCTACTCAAGCGGCATACTTCACGTACGAGATCAAGATGCTCACGGCCAACTCGAGACTACCAACTGCTCACGCATCCAGTCGATTGACTGCGTACATAGACGCTCAAGGACTCATCCGAGTTGGCGGCCGTCTCAATCAACCAGCACTAGATCAAGACAACAAACATCAGGCGATGTTACCTCGCCACTTCTCAACCTTAATCATCGCTCACGCCCATTTGCGCACCCGGACTGGAGGAACTCAGCTGACATTGGCTCATGTCAGGCACAATTACTGGATCATCGGCGGACGGGCTCCGGTGAAGTCTTGTATTTTTCGGTGTGTCGTGTGCGCTCGGCAGAGGGGGATCCGTGCTCATCAACTGATGGGCCAACTACTTCTCTCTCGGGTTACGCCGTCACGTCCGTTTACTCATACAGGAGCTGACTATGCCGGACCGCTCACTATCAAAACATGGAAGGGACGAGGTGTGAAAATATACAAGAAAGGGATCTGTGTTCGTCTGCTTCTCCACTTCCGCAATTCACCTCGAAGTAGTCAGTGACTACCCATCAGAAGGATTCATAGCAGCCTTCCGAAGATTCTCAGCTAGAAGGGGAATTGCTCAGATCATGTATTCGGACTGCGGGACAACATTCATTGGAGCAGACGCCGCGCTCAAGAAAATGTTCATCCAAGGCTCTCAAGAACATCACGGATTGCTAAAGTTTTACAACTTACTGACACAGGATGGGAGATCAACCCACCAGGCGCTCTACACATGGGGGGCAAGTGGGAGGCGGTAGTAAAGTCTGAAGTTTCATCTGAGACGGACTATCGGGGAGACTCTACTCACGACGGAAGGACTCACAACGTTGCTTACGCAAACCAAGAACATTCTCAACTCGCGGCACTTAGAACCGCTGAGTGACGACCCTGAAGACGTCTCAGCGCTCACACCAGGTCATTTCCTCATTGGAGGTCCAATCACTACCATACCCGAGCCATCTCTGATTGACCTAGGAACCTCACGACTATCTCGGTGGCAGCTCATCCAGCAGCGTGTTCAACATTTTTAGGCACAATGGTCGGCTCATTATCTGCAACGCCAGCAGGCGATATCCAAGTGGCATCATCCTAACAACAACATCAAGATGGGTTCCATCGTGCTGCTCACCGACGAACGCTCTCCACCGTGCAAATGGCCACTCACCAAAGAAACAGCTTTGCACCCCAGCAAGGGTGGACTCACCAGGGTGGTTACCCTCAAGACGGCCACCACGACACTCACTCGGCCAAGTGCCAAGCTTGCCATATTACCCATTTCAACCGGAAGAAGGATCAAGAGTAAGGAATCATCAACAAGGTTGCTGATGGCGGGCGGAATGTTCGAGATTCCGTTAACGTTGCGCCGTCAGATCAGATGGCAGCATCGATCGGGTAACGACGCTAGATCACCGCGGCAGCTTGCGCCGCGCACGGGCGCGCTCATCGCCAACGTCTTCCTCGCGATATTCAGAGTCGTACAAATGGCCGCGCAATGATCAGACGCACGACGTGTGCTCTGTGCATTTTTGATTGTGACTACACATCGAGGTGCCCACCGCAGTGATTACAACAGCTGCCGAGATACTGCATTAACATGTAAGGCGACCGCTCATCCAGCTCTACTCGGGTACATCAACACGACAACTCAGGCTCACATGTGCGCGAGTGCCGATCGCCACGTGTCTCACCGGCTCACGGGCGAATCATCGAAGAGGACGGCAATTAATATAATTGCCTTTCATTTACACAGACTATATAGACACCTCATTTTGTTCACCGCTCATCACTCTCGGGTCAGATTGTATCAATTTTGACGCATTAAAGACGCATTAAAGACGGCTCAGACTGTGGTCTGAGTTACACAAAAATAAAGTGAATATTTAGTTAACACCTTCCACGCGCGTCCTTCTCATCCCGTTTCCATCGCCGGGATTAATCAGCGATTTCGCGAACATTTGGTCCTTCGAGCCGGATGCGTGGAAATTAGAGTGTAACTCAGACACAGATCATGTGGACAGGGCATGTCCTTCACGACATGCCACGTG
>NW_020211922.1:0-3662 GCF_003070985.1 Temnothorax curvispinosus | reverse complement strand
AAATGATAAAATACCTTGTTTTTTGCTAACAATAAATGTACAGCAAAATATTACATTGTTGATTGACATTTGCTTCGATACAGTATGTTGTATCAGATTAAATCGTAAAGTTATTATGTATAATTATTATAACAATTTATGAACTATAAGAAAGTAAATTTTATCAAAATTTTATATCCGACGTCAATAACTGTAGTGTGTTACTTACGTCACCAAAGGTTGATATGGATAACAGAACTATTTTTCCCGCAGTTATCTTGATAGTGTGACTCGATTGCATGATTATCAAAATGAGACCGAGCGCTGTTTTGTGAGGTAATTTATACCATTTGGTCATATATGCTACGTCTCCAATTTTTTTACACTAATAAATGAAAATATTTAGAAATTTCTTTAAATATCTGAATGTCTAATGTCGAAAAAATATCAAAGGAGGATATGATTAATCAGATCTATTTGTTTGACTCGTATTATTGTAGTTACAATTCAGTGGCTAGTGTAGGTCTGTGGTGCGGTTGTACAGATGCAACAAATTAAATTATATAGTACAAATATTTATACTGTTATTGTGATTTCTGTTATTTCAATCATTAAGATCTTCAGTTGGTGACTTTTAAGCTTGGATCAGACTACCAACTTTGTTAGTCTAATTAGTGCTAGAAGTTCACTAAACTTGAATTTTTTCTATTCCGATTGATTAAATTTTAATCCAATCTCAATCCCAATCCGTCGTGTCTGATACGGGCTTTAGTTAACTGACGAGGATCTCAGAAGGATAGGTACTGATTTTCGAAATCGCAATAACATAACAATTTGTACTATATAAACTTGATATTAAAAAGTATTTTGATGTTAATACAATTACATTACTTGTTTAAATATATAATAATAAAATAATAATAAAGCATTCAATATTTCAAATTTATTTAACGAAACGACATTGTATTATATTTTATATATGTATAATCGAAATGATTGAATTTTCACAATTCTAAAAAATCTTTTTTATTTCAAGGTATTACCTGTTCCGTGAGGATCTCTCCAATATAACAAAATATAAATATATTGAAACCCGTCGACATGTACCCGATAAAATATGATAATATTTTTGCTCTATTAAGCGTACCCCAGTTCTGGAAAATCATTTGATAGCTTTACTTACTGTGGAAAAATAAGATTAATCTGTTTTTGCGGCATCTCAGTTACGATACGAGAAGATGTTTTATTCATCTTTAGCATACCACAACAATGGAATATCCAAGGAAACACATTTTCATCGTGCATCCCATCACTTCTACTAGACAGGCTTTATTCATAATACTCTCTATTTGTTCTACAAAACTGAAACATATTTCTACAGTTACACATACATTCAAGCGTGATGTTACGTTTCTTTTGCAAAATTTATTTTAGACGATCTACGATTTGTGTTAGTATTTAGTATAATATATTTTTACAATCTATGTGTACTGTGTAATACGAAGAACATTTAAGTAATAGGAATACATTCATCTGTGTATGTATATGTATATGTATGTATGTGTTTGTGTAATGTGTACACATATTCATTCTAAAATTTAACGCGAGTTATATGTATAGTAGATCGTTTAAAATAAATTTAAATATTTGCATAGTTTTTTTCTCTCTTTCTCTTACATGTACTTCAATTTACGATATAGTATAACAATATTTTAAGTTTAACGTAAGATATTAGTTCATGCAAAGCAATGTAATGGAAATGTTTATTTATATCTTTAATACTCAATAAAAAGAAACTCGCACAAAGTGCAATCAAAACTCTGTATTTGGTTGTAAGTAAAATACCTGAGGACTCTCCTGTGATGTTTTACGACAACTGCAAGTTTTTGTTCTGCTAAGTGATTTTTCTTCTCCTCGGCAAGCTCGTTTAACCACGTATGCATTACATTCAGTTAACCACAAGCATGTGTTGCGAAAACGGCAGCGAGAGTGCAGACAGTTGCTGTAGAGGAAACTATTACAAACGCCAACAAGAATTGCACACCCAGCATGATCTCGTTCGCAGGGCTAAATCTCACGTCAAGTATCTTGCTGTACACTGAACATGCCATCGGATGCATTGTAATGGTTTTGTTGCCGATGATAACGGTTGTTGTTTTCATCATCCTGGCCACGCCAAAGAAGTACGTACTACTGTGCATAAACGTCGCGCAGAACGCGGTCATGAAGCGGCCGATCTTGGCATATTGGAACATCACTTCGCGGTTATCGTTTCTCCGAATCCGTCTCCAATCCGTTTCCATATGCCGTATGCAATGTTGAATGTCTTTGTTACGCGTGAGTAACATCCAGTAATTTACAGCTCCCATGATTCCGTGAATCAGCGGAGTGAGGGAGTGTAATTTAGTCTTAATGTCTTTTTTCTCGAATAACATGTACAACATGCATGGTATCAGAGGGACCGCCATCGCAGCCCAAAGAATGAAGATTTGCATTAACACCGCGAGTTTTTTCATTCTGTTCGACGCGCTTATTTGTGGCCAAGCACCTAGCGATATGAGAAACCATCGATTTAATTGTATACCGTAGTCATTGAGGTTTTCGTTATCTGTTATGTGTTTCGGATCGCTCATGATCGTTTCACAAAGACGACCGATACGTTACTGCAATGATCATCTTAAGTTTTGCTTATAGCTGTAGCTTAACTAGAGACATGCATAAATACGCTTGCGCCAGCTTTTAACAATGTTTTGTGAAGCGACGTGTCGATGGCATTGTCCTAAGAAGAGCGAACGCTCGTGTCCAATCAATAATTGTATCCAATCAATAATCGTTCTTTACACGAAGCCTGCTTGCCAGTTTGACAAGAGACCGCGTTCAGTGAACAGTGTGAAAATATTTTTCCGAAAGTGATAACCAACTTTTGATTTTTCGTTATTTTGTATCGCTTACCGTTTATTAGGTGAAACGTGTATAATATGACAAATTACTTTTTCAAAAAATTCTACATGTAGTGATTGTGATGTACGTAATAATAAAGTCCAAAAGTTTCTGACGCAAGATTTAATATGTGTGACAGGTGATAAAATAAAAAAATTATTTATTTTTCAATACATTCACTTTTTATTTTTTAATTAAATGATTTAATTTTTCTATACCGCTGAAAAATTACTCTGAATTGTTTTCCTTAAAATTGTTTAACAAGGAGATTAATTTCTTATTATTGTTAAAATTTTTTTCACGTAAATCGGATTTCAATTTAAAAGTTCCTTTTGTATTTTTAAAGTTCTCTTTGTATTTTTCAAATAAAAGTCCGATTTACGTGGAAAATGGGTCTGGTTTTAAATAACAGGTGGTTGTGTGTGTGTGGAGTCGGCTATTGACAGCCGGTCGATCCAGCTGTCATTTTAAACAACCGTCGTCGTTTAAAAATTATGTCAGTCGATATCTTCCCCAAGGTTTTAGTTTGTCAGTCATACGTTCTCTAGACTTTATTTTTTTTCGCCGGTTAGTCCAATTTATAGATATTTTTAGTCTAAATATTTTACAGATTTGTTAATATTATTGGAGTTTTTCTAATATTTCCCCTTGGATATTACACTATCTTTGTACATTTATTTTTTAAATTCTTATCTCATGCTCATCGTGTAGAGCTTGAGATTATTTAATTTATCTATTACCCT
>NW_020211921.1:0-1109 GCF_003070985.1 Temnothorax curvispinosus | reverse complement strand
AGAATCGAGCTTAATTCAATCAGACCAAAGCAATGTAATAGAATCACCTGTTAAGCAAAATGACAAAGAATCGATTTTAATCAAATCAGACCAAAGCAATGTAACAGAATCACCTGTTAAACAAAATGACGAAGAATCGAGCTTAATCAAATCAGATCAAAGCAATATAACAGAATCACCTGTTATACGAAATGATGAATCGATTTTAATCAAATCAGACCAAAGCAATCAAAATGATAATGCGAATGAGTCGGTTTCATATACGGATAAAGATAATCCGGAGGAAGACTCATTAAACGAAATGGAAAATTAGCGAAATAAAATAAAGAGAAAGACATCCGAAAAATCTGAACCACGCGTTTCAAAACGATTGAAATCAAATTATTTAACACCATGCCCCGAGTGGGATTTTGGCAATACAAACAAAGCTATAGGTCTGCCAGTTTTAAGAAATGGTTGCATGTGCAATGCAACCAGAATTGATGAAGGACAAATACTGCTGATTGAAACTTGTGCATTTGACTCTACATTTCAAGTAGTTGCAAATGGTATGGGTATACATAGTACCTACAAGACAAATACGGCTGCATTAATTCCATCGAATAGGTTTGTAAAATTTACAATAGACATTTTAGACCGCGGAAAAATTATTGCAAAAGATTACATCGACGACACAATTATTACTGCAAAAGAAACAAGATGTTATAGATGTAAAAAGATTACTACTCGTACCATAACATGTGGACCTCATATATTTATTGACTCAAGTGTCACAACTGATACAAACTATATAGAAAATAACAAAATACAACAACGGAAACATACGCTAAATGATGTAGCCAAAAATATTAAAATTAACAATAATAACTATTCTTTAGCAGGCCTTTCATCATACAAAAAATATGGCCAGAAAGACAATGAGGGACATTATGTGGCATTTACATATACAGGTTTTCATTGGTACAAGTTCGACGATATGCCTGCAAAGCGATATACTGCAGATGAAAGTGAAGAAATATATCCACACATAGTACTTTATGTTAAGACATAAAGATGTAAATGAGATAAACATAATTAATCAATTTATGAATTTTAACATTATGTATAAC
>NW_020211920.1:5903-11796 GCF_003070985.1 Temnothorax curvispinosus | reverse complement strand
ATGATTTACGGAGATCGCGGAGTTTCGCGGATCGGCGGGCGTGCGGGCTCGCAGAGGTATTTCGGCGCGGTAGCGCAGATTTGGATACCGGCGGTAGTGAGCGCATAGGGCGCTGGATCGCTATTGGACGTGATATCGAGCGGCTAAGACCCTTAGCGGAGATAGAGAAGTACTCTCTATTTCCTGGCGCATTGATTCGTGTAGGCGGGAGGCGGCACCGGGTGGCCAAGACCCTTGGCGAGTAAGAGAAGAACTCTCTTACCCTGGTTCACTCCGGTGTCACAGGTGTTCGAAATATGTATAATGGAAAGTCGAGTCAACCGCCTAGATTCTTCACTCGGCAGAGACAGAGAATACTCTCTACCTCCTGGTTGTTTCGACTGGAGGATTTCGGGATTCGTGAGCAGCGGAGAATCGGTCGGATCGGTTTGCTGGCTCACGGCGGAATCTGAAAACCTAGCAATATTGCTCGGTTTATATACGTCCGCGGCGGCGTGTCGGCGTAGCGGGGGTATACGCGACGGCAATCGCGCGCGCCGGGATGGAGCGGTGGAGCGTTCGGGAAGTACGGCGCTCCGACGCCGCGATTGCGTTCGGTGGCTCTCGGCCGTTTTCGGCACCGCTCGGCGCTCCGAGTCGGTTGCCGCGCTAAGTCCGTTTGCGGACTGATACGCGAAATGGATAGTTTAAAAAAGGGCACACCGTGCCTTGTTTTGCCCGGCGGGTGTTCGGCCGGGCGGCATCCGGCTGATGCTCGCCGGGAATGATGCGTTTCGGGGCGCATCGTTACATCACCCCCCTCCTTTTAGAGCGCGAATTCGGCGCTTCAGGTCCGGGTCCTCGGTTTTGCCGGTAATTTCCGAATCTTCCGGACGGTCCCCTCGTGGTTGAAGCGGACATGCCATCGGTAGCCCCTCTCCGTGGTTTTCCACTCCCGTGTGTTGTGGACGGCTCCATGGGGTACCAAGATGACGTGGCCCGGCTCCACAAGCACAGGGATCTTCGGGGTTTCCCGCGGGCCTACGGGCCGGAGTGCCTGCGTCTCGGCGGCTGGTGGTGCGGCAGGCGGTGCGGCTGGTAGCGCGGCCGGTGGTTCCGCCGGTGGTATGGCCGGTGGTGCGATCGGCGGTGGCGTCGGCTTGGCGGCGATTGTCTTGCGCGCCAAGTATGTTGCTGCCGTGATGCGGCGGGCCGGCCTCGGTGGTGGCGGGGTCGTCAGCCACTCCATTTTTCGTCGGTGCTGGTGGTCCGACCTCTGGACCATGCATCCGACCGTTGGCACGTTTTTACGTGGCGGCGGAGCTGCTGCGGGTCTTGGGGCCTCGGCGGCGGCGGCAGCGGAGGCGGCGGATCCCGTGTTGAACAGCTTCGTCCAGGTCGTGCCGAAATCCGGGCAGGCCGGGTCGTAAGCGACGGGCTCGGCGAGGAGTTCCTCGATCTCCTCGAGGATGCTTTTCTCGGTCGTGGCTGTCTCCATCTCGGGAAATTTGACTCGAGTGTGTCTTTTGACTTCGGGGCTCGTTTATATAGCCGACTTTTTGTTTATTTAGCGGGTGTCCGGGAGGGGATATAGGGCAATGTTTAATATTCGCTGTTGTCCTCGGTGTCGTTGTCGGGGTCGCTGGTGTTTTCGGCGTCGGTTTCGTTGTCGCTTTCGCTGTTTGTTTCGGCGTTTTCTTCCCCGGTCTCGTCGCCTGGAGGGGGGGTTTCCGGCGCGGCTTTCAAGTCTTGTACGTGGATATGTCGGATCCACTTGCCGCTCTTATCGCGCAGGTCCACAATTACGGGGGATACTATACGTCGCACCTCGAGGGGGCCTCTGAATTTCGGCGCGAGTTTTGCGTTGAATGCTGCGGCTTTATTGGAGAGTGGGTACTCACGCTTCCATACCCAGTCTCCAATTTTTGGGGTCCACGCTCGTCGTCGGAGATTATAATATTTTTGTTGTCGCTGGAACGCGTGTGCGAGATGTATTCTCGCGAGTTCGAAGGCCTCCTCGAGATGTCGGCGCTTTTCGTCGGGCGGCGGTGCGGCGGTTTTCGGTGCGGCGTCGCGTCTTGATTGAGAGGGGATACCGGCTCGCGACCGTAGACAAGATATGCAGGGGTGTATCCGGTTGCCTCGTGTCGCGCCGTATTGTACGCAAATTGCAACTCCGGTATTCGCTCGTCCCAATTTCGATGATTTTGGTCCACATATTGGGATACCATTGTCTTTACTACGCGGTTCGTTCGTTCTACCGGGTTGCAATGTGGCGCGTGCACGGGCGTATATGCATGCCGCACGTGATGTGCGGCTAGCATTTTTTCAAGTTTCGCGGACCGGAGCTGCGTCCCATTATCTGACAGGATTACCTCGGGGCATCCGTGTCGGTACAGTATTGCTTTGGCAATGTTCGTCGTGACGGCGGGCGCGGTGGCGCGGCGTAAAAGACGCATCTCCAGCCATTTTGAAAAACGGTCCTGCATGGTCAGGAGCCATGTATGCCCTCCCTTTGAGCGCGGCAGCGGCCCTATTAAGTCTAACGTGACTTGTTGCCAGGGGCGGACGACGGAAGTGGCGTGTAGCGTGCCGGCTGGTCGTGTTTGCGCAACTTTATGCTTTAAGCATTTTGAGCAGTTTCGGACGTACTGCGCTATTTTCCGAAACATGCCGGGCCAATAATAGTATTGCGCGATCCGGGCGATTGTTTTCGCGATCCCGAGATGTCCAGCCGTGGGGGCGTCGTGATTCTGGTATAGGATTTCGGGGCGGTGGTCTTTGGCTACGCACTCCTTCCATTGCTCGTCGGCGGGTGTTTCTTTAAAATCGAGACTGTGGAGGACGTGACGGAGTAGTTTTCCCTCCTTTATTTCGTAGTCCGGATATTCGCGCGGGGCGTGTTGTACGGCGCGCAACGTGCGGCGATACCAGGGGCAGCGGGGCGGGGGGGTAACGGCGGCTGTCGTGGGCTGGCGAGATAGCGCGTCTGCCACCCGGTTAAGGGACTACTTCCTGTAGCGGATCTCTAGGTCGTATTGCTGGAGCTCGAATGCCCACCGGCCCAGCCTCCCGGTGGGTGCGTCGAGTTTCTGCAACCACCGGAGCGACTGGTGGTCCGTGAGGACGGTGAATGGGTACCCCTCGAGATAGTCCCGCATGCGGCGGATTCCCCATATTACGGCTAGGCATTCGAGCTCGGTCGCGCTGTAGTTTCGTTCGGCCTGATTGAGAGTTTGGCTTGCGTATGCGATGACTCGTTCGCCCTCCGGGAAATTCTGCGTTAGTACGGCCCCTACTCCGGTTGTGCTGGCGTCGGTTTGCAGGACAAAACGACGCGTGAAATCCGGACAAGCGAGAACCGGCGCGGTGGTCAGGGTCGTCTTTAATTGTTCGAATGCGTTTTCTTCCTCGGGCCCCCATGCCCACCGGGCGTGTTTGCGGGTTAACGCGGTGAGGGGCGCGGCGACGGTCGCGAAGTCTTGTATAAATCGCCGGTACCAGGAGGCGACGCCTAGGAATTGTCGGATTTGCTTTACGGTTTGTGGCCGCGGCCACTGGGCGACGGCTTTGACTTTCTCGGGGTCGGTCCGTATCCCTTCTCGGTCGACGATATGCCCTAGGTATTGTAGTCGGTCTACGCAGAATCGGCATTTGGCCGGATTAAGCTTTAAGTTCGCGTCGCGAAGCCGTCGGAAAACTTTCCGTAAGATTCGGAGATGTTCTTCGAATGTCGCGCTAATTATTATGATGTCGTCGAGGTATACGAACACGTGGGGTTCTAATTCGGGTCCGAGTACGGAGTCTAGAAGTCGTTGGAACGTGGCGGGGGCAGAGTGCAGGCCGAACGGCATTACTTTGAAATGGAAGAGCCCCTTCCCGGGTACCGTAAATGCGGTGATGGGTCGACTGGACGGCGTGAGCGGTATCTGCCAGTAACCGCTCTTCAGATCGAGCGTGGTAAGGTATTTCGCGCCGCGTAATTTATCGAGGGTGGCGGTAATCTGGGGCAGTGGGTAGGCGTCGGGCTCGGTCGCGTCGTTGACCCTCCGGAAATCTATACAAAATCGGTAGCTGCCGTCCTTTTTTCGAACCACGACTACGGGAGAGCTCCAGGCGCTGTGGGAGCGTTCGATTACCCCGTCTCGCTCCATTTTCTCGACTTCGCTGTCGATAACGGCCTGCATGGCCGGGTTACGGGGCCGGTATCTTTGTTTGATCGGACTGGCGGTCGGTTTCAGGCGGATCTCGTGCGCCGTGCGGTCGGTGGGCCCGCGGAGGGTTTCGAAAAGCGGTAATTCTTGCTCGAGGAATTTTCGTAACCGTATTTCCTCGGTCTGTGTGCGTGGTGCAATCCCTTCGGTCGCGGCCGTCCCGGGGGTGGTTGGCGGCGTTATCGGTTTGGCTGGCGCGGGCACTGCGAGACCGACTTTTGCCCAAAAATCTACTCCGAGGAGTACTGCGCTCGCTAGGTTCGGCATGATTGAAAAGTCATGCCAGATCGTGCGTCTCGTGGTTTGGACGGGTAGCCGGACGCGGCCGGGGAGAACGATGCGGTGGCCGTTGGCCAATTGCACCTCCTCTTCGTCGGGGATGATCGCGAAGCCCAGGTTTTGCGCGAGTCGTGCGGTGTCCTCGTTTATGAATGAGATTTCGGATTCTGTATCGAGTAGCGCCATAAGTGGTTTCCCGTTTACCTGGATGTCGAGGTGCGGCCGCGGAAAAAATTTTACGTCGAGGACCGGGGGGCGGCCGGGGTTTCCGCGGTCCCGGCGTCGTTTCCCGGCGGGGGATGGCAGTCCTTTGTGAGAACTCCGTCCTTGCCGCACTGAGAGCAGAATTTCCGCGCGGGTCGACGGCAATCGAATCGGGTGTGTCCACGTTGTTTGCATTTCCAGCAGCATTCCCGTCGGTTGTACGCGGCGGCGGCGATTGGCGTTTCGGCGGGATCGGCTTTCGTAGGAGCGCGTTTCTTTCGATTTTGCTGAAGCCTTTCGTATTCGCTGGCTCGCTGCTGGAGGTCGCGAGGGCTATTAACGTCGCCTCGCCAGATGCGGCTCTGGTAGTCGGGGTGCAAATTTTCGTATAATTGCTCGACCTGCTCCTCGGTGGAGTATCCCCCTGCCCGTCGCATGAGCGTGAGTAGGTGTGTCGCGTATTTTATGTAGGCCTCCCCGTCCCGCTGCGTACGGTCGCGGATCTCGTTAACGAGCTGTAATCGGTACCGGCGCGGTAGGAATGTTTCCTTAAAGTCCGCAATAAAGTCGTGCCAATCGAACCATCCGTCGCGGTTGTTACGGTACCAGAGGAGCGCGTCTCCTCGCAGGAGTTCGGACAATCCGCGGAGCCAGTGTTCGTCCGAGAATTCGTACGCGGCGCGAAGTTCGTCGATGCGCTCGAGAAACGCCCAGGGATCCTTTCCTTCAAAGTGTAGTCCCCATTTTCGCATTTGGTCCATGATCTGGGTGGTGGGGGATGCGGGGGGCGCCGGGCGGTCGGCCGGAATTATGGTCACCGGTGATGTCGCGGCGGGCACGGTCAGTGTCAGAAGCGGCGGGGGGTCGTTCTCTAACGCGGTTTTCTGGAACATCTCGGGATGGGCGTCGATAAATTGGCTTAATCGGTTGCGGAGCTCTTCGAGCGTGCCCTCGGTGTCGAGCCCGAGGGTCTGGAGTTCGCTTACTAGCTCGGCTTTGGACAGCCGATAATAATACGCCTTCATTTTACCCGCGTCTTGTGCCTGAGCCTTTCGGTCGGGTCCCTGTTCGGGCGCCATAAAACAACCTAGCTTCCGAAGCGCGGAGTTAGCTCGCGGCTGGTCAGGGTTCGGAGTAGGCGCGGAGGAAGACACAAGACTCGGTTAAAATATAATACAACAAAATAAAGTATTTATTCAATTACGCGTGAATACATG
>NW_020211920.1:0-5893 GCF_003070985.1 Temnothorax curvispinosus | reverse complement strand
ATGATTTACGGAGATCGCGGAGTTTCGCGGATCGGCGGGCGTGCGGGCTCGCAGAGGTATTTCGGCGCGGTAGCGCAGATTTGGATACCGGCGGTAGTGAGCGCATAGGGCGCTGGATCGCTATTGGACGTGATATCGAGCGGCTAAGACCCTTAGCGGAGATAGAGAAGTACTCTCTATTTCCTGGCGCATTGATTCGTGTAGGCGGGAGGCGGCACCGGGTGGCCAAGACCCTTGGCGAGTAAGAGAAGAACTCTCTTACCCTGGTTCACTCCGGTGTCACAGGTGTTCGAAATATGTATAATGGAAAGTCGAGTCAACCGCCTAGATTCTTCACTCGGCAGAGACAGAGAATACTCTCTACCTCCTGGTTGTTTCGACTGGAGGATTTCGGGATTCGTGAGCAGCGGAGAATCGGTCGGATCGGTTTGCTGGCTCACGGCGGAATCTGAAAACCTAGCAATATTGCTCGGTTTATATACGTCCGCGGCGGCGTGTCGGCGTAGCGGGGGTATACGCGACGGCAATCGCGCGCGCCGGGATGGAGCGGTGGAGCGTTCGGGAAGTACGGCGCTCCGACGCCGCGATTGCGTTCGGTGGCTCTCGGCCGTTTTCGGCACCGCTCGGCGCTCCGAGTCGGTTGCCGCGCTAAGTCCGTTTGCGGACTGATACGCGAAATGGATAGTTTAAAAAAGGGCACACCGTGCCTTGTTTTGCCCGGCGGGTGTTCGGCCGGGCGGCATCCGGCTGATGCTCGCCGGGAATGATGCGTTTCGGGGCGCATCGTTACATCACCCCCCTCCTTTTAGAGCGCGAATTCGGCGCTTCAGGTCCGGGTCCTCGGTTTTGCCGGTAATTTCCGAATCTTCCGGACGGTCCCCTCGTGGTTGAAGCGGACATGCCATCGGTAGCCCCTCTCCGTGGTTTTCCACTCCCGTGTGTTGTGGACGGCTCCATGGGGTACCAAGATGACGTGGCCCGGCTCCACAAGCACAGGGATCTTCGGGGTTTCCCGCGGGCCTACGGGCCGGAGTGCCTGCGTCTCGGCGGCTGGTGGTGCGGCAGGCGGTGCGGCTGGTAGCGCGGCCGGTGGTTCCGCCGGTGGTATGGCCGGTGGTGCGATCGGCGGTGGCGTCGGCTTGGCGGCGATTGTCTTGCGCGCCAAGTATGTTGCTGCCGTGATGCGGCGGGCCGGCCTCGGTGGTGGCGGGGTCGTCAGCCACTCCATTTTTCGTCGGTGCTGGTGGTCCGACCTCTGGACCATGCATCCGACCGTTGGCACGTTTTTACGTGGCGGCGGAGCTGCTGCGGGTCTTGGGGCCTCGGCGGCGGCGGCAGCGGAGGCGGCGGATCCCGTGTTGAACAGCTTCGTCCAGGTCGTGCCGAAATCCGGGCAGGCCGGGTCGTAAGCGACGGGCTCGGCGAGGAGTTCCTCGATCTCCTCGAGGATGCTTTTCTCGGTCGTGGCTGTCTCCATCTCGGGAAATTTGACTCGAGTGTGTCTTTTGACTTCGGGGCTCGTTTATATAGCCGACTTTTTGTTTATTTAGCGGGTGTCCGGGAGGGGATATAGGGCAATGTTTAATATTCGCTGTTGTCCTCGGTGTCGTTGTCGGGGTCGCTGGTGTTTTCGGCGTCGGTTTCGTTGTCGCTTTCGCTGTTTGTTTCGGCGTTTTCTTCCCCGGTCTCGTCGCCTGGAGGGGGGGTTTCCGGCGCGGCTTTCAAGTCTTGTACGTGGATATGTCGGATCCACTTGCCGCTCTTATCGCGCAGGTCCACAATTACGGGGGATACTATACGTCGCACCTCGAGGGGGCCTCTGAATTTCGGCGCGAGTTTTGCGTTGAATGCTGCGGCTTTATTGGAGAGTGGGTACTCACGCTTCCATACCCAGTCTCCAATTTTTGGGGTCCACGCTCGTCGTCGGAGATTATAATATTTTTGTTGTCGCTGGAACGCGTGTGCGAGATGTATTCTCGCGAGTTCGAAGGCCTCCTCGAGATGTCGGCGCTTTTCGTCGGGCGGCGGTGCGGCGGTTTTCGGTGCGGCGTCGCGTCTTGATTGAGAGGGGATACCGGCTCGCGACCGTAGACAAGATATGCAGGGGTGTATCCGGTTGCCTCGTGTCGCGCCGTATTGTACGCAAATTGCAACTCCGGTATTCGCTCGTCCCAATTTCGATGATTTTGGTCCACATATTGGGATACCATTGTCTTTACTACGCGGTTCGTTCGTTCTACCGGGTTGCAATGTGGCGCGTGCACGGGCGTATATGCATGCCGCACGTGATGTGCGGCTAGCATTTTTTCAAGTTTCGCGGACCGGAGCTGCGTCCCATTATCTGACAGGATTACCTCGGGGCATCCGTGTCGGTACAGTATTGCTTTGGCAATGTTCGTCGTGACGGCGGGCGCGGTGGCGCGGCGTAAAAGACGCATCTCCAGCCATTTTGAAAAACGGTCCTGCATGGTCAGGAGCCATGTATGCCCTCCCTTTGAGCGCGGCAGCGGCCCTATTAAGTCTAACGTGACTTGTTGCCAGGGGCGGACGACGGAAGTGGCGTGTAGCGTGCCGGCTGGTCGTGTTTGCGCAACTTTATGCTTTAAGCATTTTGAGCAGTTTCGGACGTACTGCGCTATTTTCCGAAACATGCCGGGCCAATAATAGTATTGCGCGATCCGGGCGATTGTTTTCGCGATCCCGAGATGTCCAGCCGTGGGGGCGTCGTGATTCTGGTATAGGATTTCGGGGCGGTGGTCTTTGGCTACGCACTCCTTCCATTGCTCGTCGGCGGGTGTTTCTTTAAAATCGAGACTGTGGAGGACGTGACGGAGTAGTTTTCCCTCCTTTATTTCGTAGTCCGGATATTCGCGCGGGGCGTGTTGTACGGCGCGCAACGTGCGGCGATACCAGGGGCAGCGGGGCGGGGGGGTAACGGCGGCTGTCGTGGGCTGGCGAGATAGCGCGTCTGCCACCCGGTTAAGGGACTACTTCCTGTAGCGGATCTCTAGGTCGTATTGCTGGAGCTCGAATGCCCACCGGCCCAGCCTCCCGGTGGGTGCGTCGAGTTTCTGCAACCACCGGAGCGACTGGTGGTCCGTGAGGACGGTGAATGGGTACCCCTCGAGATAGTCCCGCATGCGGCGGATTCCCCATATTACGGCTAGGCATTCGAGCTCGGTCGCGCTGTAGTTTCGTTCGGCCTGATTGAGAGTTTGGCTTGCGTATGCGATGACTCGTTCGCCCTCCGGGAAATTCTGCGTTAGTACGGCCCCTACTCCGGTTGTGCTGGCGTCGGTTTGCAGGACAAAACGACGCGTGAAATCCGGACAAGCGAGAACCGGCGCGGTGGTCAGGGTCGTCTTTAATTGTTCGAATGCGTTTTCTTCCTCGGGCCCCCATGCCCACCGGGCGTGTTTGCGGGTTAACGCGGTGAGGGGCGCGGCGACGGTCGCGAAGTCTTGTATAAATCGCCGGTACCAGGAGGCGACGCCTAGGAATTGTCGGATTTGCTTTACGGTTTGTGGCCGCGGCCACTGGGCGACGGCTTTGACTTTCTCGGGGTCGGTCCGTATCCCTTCTCGGTCGACGATATGCCCTAGGTATTGTAGTCGGTCTACGCAGAATCGGCATTTGGCCGGATTAAGCTTTAAGTTCGCGTCGCGAAGCCGTCGGAAAACTTTCCGTAAGATTCGGAGATGTTCTTCGAATGTCGCGCTAATTATTATGATGTCGTCGAGGTATACGAACACGTGGGGTTCTAATTCGGGTCCGAGTACGGAGTCTAGAAGTCGTTGGAACGTGGCGGGGGCAGAGTGCAGGCCGAACGGCATTACTTTGAAATGGAAGAGCCCCTTCCCGGGTACCGTAAATGCGGTGATGGGTCGACTGGACGGCGTGAGCGGTATCTGCCAGTAACCGCTCTTCAGATCGAGCGTGGTAAGGTATTTCGCGCCGCGTAATTTATCGAGGGTGGCGGTAATCTGGGGCAGTGGGTAGGCGTCGGGCTCGGTCGCGTCGTTGACCCTCCGGAAATCTATACAAAATCGGTAGCTGCCGTCCTTTTTTCGAACCACGACTACGGGAGAGCTCCAGGCGCTGTGGGAGCGTTCGATTACCCCGTCTCGCTCCATTTTCTCGACTTCGCTGTCGATAACGGCCTGCATGGCCGGGTTACGGGGCCGGTATCTTTGTTTGATCGGACTGGCGGTCGGTTTCAGGCGGATCTCGTGCGCCGTGCGGTCGGTGGGCCCGCGGAGGGTTTCGAAAAGCGGTAATTCTTGCTCGAGGAATTTTCGTAACCGTATTTCCTCGGTCTGTGTGCGTGGTGCAATCCCTTCGGTCGCGGCCGTCCCGGGGGTGGTTGGCGGCGTTATCGGTTTGGCTGGCGCGGGCACTGCGAGACCGACTTTTGCCCAAAAATCTACTCCGAGGAGTACTGCGCTCGCTAGGTTCGGCATGATTGAAAAGTCATGCCAGATCGTGCGTCTCGTGGTTTGGACGGGTAGCCGGACGCGGCCGGGGAGAACGATGCGGTGGCCGTTGGCCAATTGCACCTCCTCTTCGTCGGGGATGATCGCGAAGCCCAGGTTTTGCGCGAGTCGTGCGGTGTCCTCGTTTATGAATGAGATTTCGGATTCTGTATCGAGTAGCGCCATAAGTGGTTTCCCGTTTACCTGGATGTCGAGGTGCGGCCGCGGAAAAAATTTTACGTCGAGGACCGGGGGGCGGCCGGGGTTTCCGCGGTCCCGGCGTCGTTTCCCGGCGGGGGATGGCAGTCCTTTGTGAGAACTCCGTCCTTGCCGCACTGAGAGCAGAATTTCCGCGCGGGTCGACGGCAATCGAATCGGGTGTGTCCACGTTGTTTGCATTTCCAGCAGCATTCCCGTCGGTTGTACGCGGCGGCGGCGATTGGCGTTTCGGCGGGATCGGCTTTCGTAGGAGCGCGTTTCTTTCGATTTTGCTGAAGCCTTTCGTATTCGCTGGCTCGCTGCTGGAGGTCGCGAGGGCTATTAACGTCGCCTCGCCAGATGCGGCTCTGGTAGTCGGGGTGCAAATTTTCGTATAATTGCTCGACCTGCTCCTCGGTGGAGTATCCCCCTGCCCGTCGCATGAGCGTGAGTAGGTGTGTCGCGTATTTTATGTAGGCCTCCCCGTCCCGCTGCGTACGGTCGCGGATCTCGTTAACGAGCTGTAATCGGTACCGGCGCGGTAGGAATGTTTCCTTAAAGTCCGCAATAAAGTCGTGCCAATCGAACCATCCGTCGCGGTTGTTACGGTACCAGAGGAGCGCGTCTCCTCGCAGGAGTTCGGACAATCCGCGGAGCCAGTGTTCGTCCGAGAATTCGTACGCGGCGCGAAGTTCGTCGATGCGCTCGAGAAACGCCCAGGGATCCTTTCCTTCAAAGTGTAGTCCCCATTTTCGCATTTGGTCCATGATCTGGGTGGTGGGGGATGCGGGGGGCGCCGGGCGGTCGGCCGGAATTATGGTCACCGGTGATGTCGCGGCGGGCACGGTCAGTGTCAGAAGCGGCGGGGGGTCGTTCTCTAACGCGGTTTTCTGGAACATCTCGGGATGGGCGTCGATAAATTGGCTTAATCGGTTGCGGAGCTCTTCGAGCGTGCCCTCGGTGTCGAGCCCGAGGGTCTGGAGTTCGCTTACTAGCTCGGCTTTGGACAGCCGATAATAATACGCCTTCATTTTACCCGCGTCTTGTGCCTGAGCCTTTCGGTCGGGTCCCTGTTCGGGCGCCATAAAACAACCTAGCTTCCGAAGCGCGGAGTTAGCTCGCGGCTGGTCAGGGTTCGGAGTAGGCGCGGAGGAAGACACAAGACTCGGTTAAAATATAATACAACAAAATAAAGTATTTATTCAATTACGCGTGAATACATG